>NC_050516.1:32431313-32444690 GCF_002922805.2 Oryzias melastigma
TGACAGACTGAGAGAGGAGTAACGAGGGTCCTGGGGGTCATGAACTCATTTGGAAAAGAATTGAATATACAAATGAGTGTCTCTTCTTTGGACTTGAACAAACAGAGAGGAAGAGCATGTCTATGAGGAAGACTCCATTGTTGATTGAGGTTAACATGTCTGACATCTGAACTACAGGAAGGAACATTTTCCTGAGTTTGTGTTACCAACACAGAAATGACACATTTTGCTAAACATGATTGTATCTCTTATATTTGACAAGAACATTTGCTTCTTTATTGATCTTTCTGTCCTGCATCTATAAAACATGGAAGGACTTGGAAGTATCTGTGTTTACATGAACACAAGTAATCAGATTAAAAAATGCTTCATATAAACACGTGATTCTTAATATTCTGACCCGATCAGACTCATAGGATCAAGAGATCCTTTTGATTGAGATAGGTGGATTATGACGATTGCTGATCTGATCGTGGTGGATGTCAACAATTTATTCTGATTGTGGTTCTGTGATGGATTCTACTTGTGTACTCCAGAGTTGGCGACTCGGTGTGAGAGGCTGGATACCGAAGCTGTGTGTCTGCGAGCAGGAAAGGGGGGATCCAAGTCTAAATGTTGTTGGCTTTTGTCTTCGTGCTTCAGCTTTTGTTGTCATGTTGTGACTTTTGTCGTCGTGCTTCGGCTTTTGTTGTAGTACTTTGGAATTTTGTTGTCGTGCTTCACGTTTTGTCATCATGTTTTAGGCTTTTGTCGTCGTGCTTCGGCTTTTGTCGTCGTGCTTCGGCTTTTGTGGTCGTGCATCGGCTTTTGTCTTCGTGCTTTGGCTTTTGGCGTTGTGCTTCACGTTTTATCGTCATGTTTTCAGCTTTTGTCGTTGTGCTTCGGCTTTTGTGGTTTTGCATTAATGTCTTTTGCTTTAATGTGAGCCTCATCGGCCACCGTAGTTTCCGGTATTTTAGGTAGTTCTGCACATATCATAACAATTTATTTTGATGAAACGTGGTGGCTGTAAACTTATGTTTTAATCAGATAAAGTGTTTCAGGACGTACAGAGTTAAATTTTAATCCAATCTGTGATCAGATTAAAGACATTTGCACATGTAGATGCAGCTGATGAGGGTTAGAAACACCATGTCAATGAAGACATTTAGGGACCAAAGTTACAGCAAACTTTACAGTCGATCTCTTTGTTCCTGACTATACTTAAGATGTTCTCGTTTGGAGCCAAACGTGTCTTTGAAGGCTGTAATTTACTCGTCGTTCCTCCAGCACTATACTTAACAAGTGTTACTTTATCATGCCTCCTTCTTCTCTGCAAAAAAAAAAAGACCTGAACTCGTTATTGTACCAGACAACTGAGAGAAGACGTTTAATTCTCCACTGAGTGAATGAACGGAGAGACTGCAGAACCAAATCAATCTTACAAAATTAAATAAAGTAGAGGTTAAAAAGTCAGGAATGTGTCTGAAAATGTATTGATGTGGCCTTGACTAAAAGCCAGAGGTCAAAAAGCAAAACAAGGCTCAGAAATTCTGAAAAAACCACAAGAGTGACACAGAAGAGATTAGAAAAGGTCACATCAGCTGCATTTCCATTGAAAATGAAATTGTACTAATTGGATTTGCAATAACAAATTTGATAATTGAAATATTGGAATGGAAACGCTATTTTTCAATTAAATGAGTCCAGGTGCTAAAAGAGGTCCGACAGCATCACACATGTTATCATCCTAACTGTTGTTCAAACCTAAAATTAAACTCAGCTCGACTTGCACATTGAAGACTCCTGTCTCGGCATTTTTCTTCTTTCCGTGTTTCATCTGGAGGACGGAAGAGAACGCAGAGGGAGTCTGGAACACAAGCTGATTGGAAAACAGCCCAGGAATTGTGCCTGACACTCCCACGTCTGCAGCCAGAAGTTTAAACGAGCGTGTTGTTAACTACTGACCTCGCATCCCTGAGACTTACAATTCTCTCCTGTAACCAAGGCAACCGCATTCTGAGTAGAAGAGCTGCAGGAGCAGATGACTGACTCTCCTCACGAGAAGTCTCACTCTGACTCCTGATTGGTGTTTTACAGAAATAACCTTAACATCTCATCAACAGTTAAGTATGTCATGTGGAATTGTTGGATCAGCTGTTCTCTGAAATCACAATTTCCCCAAATCCCGTAGCTCGCCGCTCCACGGCCTAAACAAGACGCCGACGTCTCCTTTGATAGATGAGTGCTAGTGTGTGGAAATTTGAATGTAATTCAAACTATTGTTCACGTCCGTGTTTTTGAGTGACTTTTTGGGTGAGTTTTTTGCGTTTAATTAAAAATAATAAAAATATTTAACTAATTAATCGCAAACTTGAATAAAAAATTGTGATCATTGATATTTTTGTCACAATATTCACTCTCCACTTATTATCTGTGAATAATCACAATATGAAATCACAAAGATTTAGACTATTTATTTTAAACTGGTGCTGTCTAAAAATAAAAATAAAAATCAGATTAATTACACTTTTGTGTTGTGATTAATCACGATAAATCACAATGTTTAACCAGATAGATTTTATGACAATATGCTCCTTTTTTTTTTTTCTTTTCGAACAAAACCAACAAAAAACCAACAGACAAAAAAACACACAAACAAATAAAAAGAAACAATGCAAATGATCTCACAAGCAAAAAATGTTTCCTTCATTTTTATGTCTGAAATGTTTAAATTTATCAAGTGACCATCGTATAAGGAGGATAATACCGGACGAAGTGTTTCAGCCTGAACCGTCGAGGCAAAGCGATAAATGGTTAATTTGCTTAAATTAAGTATTAACGCGTTAATTCTTTTTGATTGTGTGCATTAAAGTTCGCAGTCCTAGTTTAATCTCATAATCATGATGCAATGGAAACAGTGTTAATGCAAAATTTTGTTTTTAAGTAATTTCTAGAATTTCGATAAAGTTTTGTGCACATGTGTAATGGAAACGCAGCTATTGACACAAAAACAAACACAGACTTTGTCAAATAATAAAAAACAAGATCAGATCAGCCATTAAACTATAGTAACCTCTATGTTCTCCTACTTATGTTGACGCTGAACTTTCTCTTTCAATGGTCTTTGATTTTTTCTCATGTCCATAGCAGTCGTGATATATCCCAAATCAGCCTAAAAAAACTGAAAAAAGACCAAATTAGCCAAAACAGCTAGCATGTTGCCAAACTATTAGCTGAACTCCAAAGTAGCCTAAAAACTGAAAAAAATCCCAAATTAGCCAGAACAGCTGGCATGTGGCTGAAATATTTGCTAAACTCTAAAATAGCCTAAAAGAAATTTAATAAATGCAAAAATATTTAAAGAACTAGCAGAATGTCATTATAACTTTCAGCTTTACTAAACTCTGTCTCTATATAATTCAAAAGTAATGACTAATCAACTATTAAATTAGTCGTCGACTATTTTAATAGTCGACTAATCGTGGCAGCCCTACTCTAAATTCCTTCTCTACTTAGTAAACTTAATCGTGCGTTCGCCATTTTATCAGAATGAATGATTTTATTTTATTATTTTATTTTAATTCATTATTAATCATCCAAGTTTTTATCATCAGAACACAGAGGTTTCACACATAGTCCTCGTATTTATTTTGTTTTTACTTTACTTATTTAAAAAGTCGTGACCATGGTGTCTGAAAGGCTTTTACGCTCCAGGATAGTTCCGCACTACAGAGTATTTACTGAAGGAATATGAATGTGAACCTATGAGGCGTTAACTAGAACAGTACAAATCTGGCCTAATACTTGTAATTGGAAACAATATTTTGGGGACCTGTCCACACAGTTCTCAGAGGACAGAAACTCCACAAGCAGATCCAGGAGATCATCTGGTGTGGACGATCCTGTTCTCATTTCTGACATTTTCTTTGCCGCTGTTGTCTGTGTTTGTGAGGAGCAATGAGGAAAAACGCTCCTGTATTCTTCCAGAATTCAGTTCAAAGATAATCCTCGTCCGTTCTGTAAAGCGTAAGAAGGTTTGGGGTTTTCCCGCTGCCGCTCTGCCCAGCATTATCTGCCCTGCCATCAGCGCTCCTGACGCCTCGTGGAGTTGGTGTTGGGATTTGGTGCAGCAGCACAAAGCTCTTCTTTTTTCTGCTGTGACCTTTGTGTTTGTGTGCAGCTTCAATGTGCTGACAAGACCGAGTGTCTAACGGTCAAACGGCCTCACATTTACCGCTCCTTCTATTTCACCGCGCCTCTTTGTTCTTCTGTCCCCGTTTTGTCTGATCCGTTTTTGATCTCTGGGATTTACTGCTGGTGGTGGTGAAGGGCTTGGTGGACGGGGTTATGCAACCTTAGGATTATTCCACAGGACAAACTGAGTCAGACAGGCTGGAACTGCATGAAGGTTCTGACTCCTATGGATGTTTAGGGAAATACATCGCATATATTTACACGTTAAAGGCCTCAAAATACAAAACTGTTCTTTTTTTTACAGTTGTTGAGTTTCATTTGCTTTAATGGAGTCCAGACTTTGTTCATGTGAGGACAAATGTCTGGGATGAGCAGAGGTGGCCTACTTTGGCTCGGGTCCCAAGCCTCTCGAAAGATCTAGTTTCTCTTGGCATCCAAATGTGACATAAGACGAGCAGTCAATGATTCAGGACCAGGTTACTGGAGCCGTGCACTCGCTAATGCTGCTGCTGCTGCTTTAGAGAGCAAACGGTTTAGCTTTCCATTCAGCTTTTAGTTTCTCCTAATTTTACAGATCGCCACAGAACTTATTCACATCCAGTTAAAGGTCCTGACCTACTCAGAACCTGACCCCGAACCAAACCTGCTGCATGTTTAAATATTTGTGTGAATGCTTAGTAAGCTTTCAGTCAGGACGTTACTGCTTTTGGTATTCATAAACTTTTTGAAATATTGAGCAAACTACTCCCAATAGGAAACGGAGGATAAATTGCTAAAATCTTTCAAAAACTTTGTGTACTTTGAAACTTGTGAACTTCCTAATACTTCCAGCTAAAGACATCATTCAAACTTTGAAATACTCGGCAACTACTGGGTTTTTAGGATAATTTAGAGTGTAGTTTTTAATTTAGCGACATGTTAGCTTTTTTTTTATTTATTTTTTTTTAAACTAATTTAGACATAAATCCAGTTTTTTTAGCCGAATTTAGAGTTTAGCTAATATTTTATCACTATGCTAGCTGTTTTGGAAAAATTAGACATTTTTTTCAGTTTTATTTTTTTAGGATAATTTGTAGTTTAGCTTATACTTAACATTATGCTAGCTGTTTTAGCAAAATTAGAAATATTTTCAGTTTTTTTAGGCTAATTTTGAGTTTAGCTACTATCCAGCTAGCATATTGTTTAAATGCTAGCTGTTTTGGCAAAATTAAAAATGTTTCCAGTTTTTTTAGGATGATTTGTACTTTAGCTAATATTTTAACAAAATGCTAGCTGTTTTGGCTAAATTAGACATTTTTCCAGTTTTATTTTTTCAGGATAATTTGTAGTTTAGCTAATATTTTAACAAAATGTTAGCTGTTTTAGCTAACTTAGTCATTTGTCCAGTTTTGTTTTTTTTTTAAGAAAATTTGGAGTTTGGCTAATGTTTTAGCATTATGCAAGCTGTTTTGGCTAATTTAGGCATTTTTCCAGTTTTTTAGGATGATTTGTACTTTAGCTAATATTTTAACAAAATGCCAGCTGTTTTGGCTAAATTAGACATTTTTCCAGTATTTTTTTGTGGCCAATTTGGCATTTAGCCAGTATTTTAGCAAGCTTTCGGCTTCAGCATTTTTAGCCATCAGCTCTAGTAAAACACGAGAAAACTTCATTTTTGTATCTCGTTGTTTAGCAGGACATTTGCTTCAGTTGAATGTTCCTTTTTGGGGCAGGAAGTCATTTCTGCTTCTACCAAAAGTAAAAAAACGACTTTATTGCAGTTTATTGTAATAATTCTGTATTTATTCAAACCCAAAAATAAATATAATTCATATTTATTTTAAAAACGACAATATAATGATGCAAAGTAGTATAACATTTTTCTAAAAGAGGAAAAAAAAACTGCTTTGTGGCTATGTTAGTTTGATCAGTACCAAACCGGTCCTAACGAGTCTTTTACAGGCAAAGGTCGCTGACCTCTGACACAGACATTTCATTGAAAGTAGTTCCTTGAACACCCAAAACCAAGAGCGGTGTGAACGTAACACCAGTCATAGGGATTACACACCTTTGATGGCTAAAATTTTCCTCAGCACTCTTACTGTACATTCCCACCAAACATAAGTGTGTAGTGACTGTGTGAGTTTGTGAACCAGCATTAATCACCTCCCGTTCTCACCTGCCCCGGCTTTCAGGACTCTCCTTCCTAAGTCCCCGTCACCCTCCACACATCACTGCTGACGCAGAAGGATCCACAGCGTAACACCTCACAGTTCACCTTCCCGCCTTCTCGTTCTACGTCATCGTCTGAAACACGCCGCTTAACCACAATGCATCAAACATTAGTCCACCAAACGGTCTCACAGGAGCAGTAACCAGTCCTGCACGGACGCCACATCTCCCAAACACCTCCCCCACTGTCACACCACAGACACTTCCGACTGTTTGCGACATCCATCCATCAGCTCTTCAGCCACTTCTCCGTGTTCCTGAGGATCCACTGACTCCGCACATTCTCACATTATCAGAGGAATGTTAGTTACTGCCGAGAGACTTTTGCTTTTCAAACACTTTCTCTAAGCTTCAAAGGCTGCTGTCACTAATTAGGAATAAATTGTGTATTTATCTGGAAAATATTAAGATTAAATGTGATTTAAAGAAAAAAAATGCATAAAGAATGGCCGATAAAACACGAAATCTTGAACATACTGTAAAACACAATCAATGTAATTCCAGTAGATTTTGAAGGATGAAAGCTGCTCGCCGAGCCGCTTTTCTCCTGCAGGATCAGACACGGTCATGAGCTTCAGCAAAGAGGAGATTCATCAGAAAATAATAAAAATCTTCTTTACTGTCAGACACGTTGAAATTGTCTGACTTTAGCTCTGTTTTTAGTGATTTTGTGAACATGGAAATGTAAGCGATCTTCTGCAGATCTACGTCTCATCCTGTCGTGGAAAGCTAGCGTTAGCATTAGCAACAATTAGAAGAAGAAAATCTGAATTACCCTCATAATCAACATCCAGCATTCAATGAAGTTCCTGTAACCTTCGTCTAACTTTAACCGCATGTAGAGAGAAATAATCCACGAGTCGTTTACTATCATCCATAGGATTTGGGGGAAGCAGCTGTGGAGGATTCTACCGGAGGAATACTGACAATACATCCAGGTAGGACATTTAGAAAAGAAATATTGTACAAATTTACGTTACAACTGGTTAGCTTACCTTTTATTATTTATTAGGGCTGTCAGATTTGTCGCGTTAAAAACGCATTAATCTGACGTGTGCTTGACGCAGACAATTTTTTTGACGCATTAATCGCGGACTTTCTCATACGTGCCTTTCCATACCGCGCGCGGGCGTCCCGCCCTCCAACTCACCGGCTGCTCTCACTAGAACACGGGCGGGTCTCCAACCACCGAGCTGCGAGCAAAAACCGGCCGGCGCTAGGACCTGGAGAGCTCCTGCACCCTAACCCGGCTCCAGTTCGCGTCCAGTACCACGTCTGGTGGTACCGGCTCGCGTCCGGCGCCGCGTCCCGAGAGCTGCGGACCCCCGACGTTCCGAACAGCAAGCGCACCGGGGGACGTTTTAAATGTTCTGGAGGTTTAAGCGTGATCCAGCCCCAGCATAGCGGTCTGTCTGCCGGCATATTCATGGCGTGAGCTCCGCTGGACACGTCGCTGCATCGAGCTGCAGCCAGAGAACGCGGCGGCAGTAACAGACTGTCAAACTATCCACAGTGTATCCCGCTTTTCTCAGTCTTTAATGTTTTAAAAAACAAAAGTTAATTGGAAATGATAAATCTCTATTTCATTTATTACTGTAGTTCAGCAGAGGAGGAAAAGATTTGGTCCTGACAAAAAATGAACATGAAAGTGTTATGGAAATGTTATTTTTGATGTTTTTTATTTTATTTTACTGAACGTTGATTGAAGTTTTGAATTTAAAATGCCCTTCACTTGCACTTGGGCTTTTGTTAGGCATTTTATGTTACAGCCTTTTATTGTTAAGAAAGTTTATCTCAATACAATGTTACAAAATAAAGTATTTCTGATGAAAACTATTAATTTTGTCATTCTTGTTTTCATAATTAATGTAGAACTACTAAATTCCACGAACCACACATTTTTTTACCTTAAAAAAAGGCCACATGTAAATTTGCGATTAATCACGAGTTAACTCAGGACAATGCGATTAATCGCGATTAAAAAATTTAATCGCCTGACAGCTCTATTATTTATGTAAAGTTGCTTTAAACAGCGTTCAGCTGTCAGCTTTGCCGTTCTAAACCAAAAACATGATATATAACTGGATGTCACTTCACACTCTCACTGTTTTGTGTGACGTCATGTGAAAAGGGTCTACTGATGTCTAGATATGATAATAAATAAAGCTAAATTCTGAATTTCTGTTTCTTGTTTTATTTACATCTGAATGTTTTTTTCTGTTAATATCATATTAATATCATTTTTTTTATCAAAAACAAAACATGAATTTCAAGCTTCATAACATCCAAAACACCAAGAACTACTACGATTCTTTCTACATTCACTTCCAAAGAAATCATCTCGTTCAGCTCTTTCTGTGTTTTCTGGATGCTTCGTGTTCCAGTTTGTTCGTCTGTCAGGTATTTTTCCACTGAGTTGAATCGAGTGGGTGAGATGCAGAGATCATTTCTTAAAAGGGAAAAAAAGCTGCGTGTTAAGCAGTGCTGAGCCTGCCTCCTTCCTCCTCGTTCCCCTTTACAGCATCACTTCGAGGTCCAGCACTGCAGCACTCGCCGAGCTTGGAAAATTCCACGCTGCAGCAAGCAGAGGGGTGGCGGCGGTGGCGGCGGTGGTGGAGAGCCAGAAGCAGGTGCAATAAGGATGCAGATGATGAGGGAAGAGAGCAGATTGGAAATGGAATTTTTCTCAATGTCAATGGAGAAAGACAGCAATGCATGATCAGACAGACGGAGGATTTGAAGGCAAATGACAGCAGTCATCGTGATAGAATCACCTTCAAATGTCACATGACCTGGAAAAAAGGACACTAAATTACTTCATGTGTTATTCCACAAAAATGCTTACAAATAAACATATATTCACATAAATACCACAAAACAGAAGGAGGACAAAATTTAGTCAAACTTCCAATTTGCACTAGTTTTCAGAAAAGCTTTTATTTTACTAAAATTGAAAAACGTTTCTAAACGCAAGAGTGCGTTAAGGTTAAGAGTTAATATACTGAATCAGATGTACAGCAAATACAAAAAATGTCTAAAAAACGGAAACCAAAAAATAGTTTTGTCAATTAAATGTAATAAAATATTGTCTAAATCGACTGTTTCTGTCCATGCTCCACAGAAAAATCTCCCTTGTGCACAGGACCCTGAACACACCCCTGCAGAACTAGATCCTACATCTCACTACAACATTTGAATCTTTCTGCTTCAACATCTTGTGCTTTTTTTCTACTTCCCATCCAGCCAGCAAGGCCAAGTGGGCCCCATATGATTTAAAAGTGGGCAGAAAATGGGGCCCCAAATGGCTTTGTCTGCAGTTTCCTTGGTGGCCCCACCTGTGGTTTCCCACGTTGGGTTAACTCTCATGGTATCTTATGGGGTCAAGATGACCCGACCCTTATACTGATGTGTGATCTCTCCTGTGACAGAGGTGGACAAAGGGGTCAGCAGGGCAGGCGAGAGCCACGCCTAGGGGCCGACAGAGCAAGCGAGTGCCGTGCCCAGGGCCGGCAGAGCAAGCGAGTGCCGCGCCCACGGGCCGATTAAGCAAGCGAGTGCCGCGCCCACGGGCCGATTAAGCAAGCGAGTGCCGCGTCTAGGGGCTGGCAGAGCAAGCGAGTTCTAGCCCAGGGGCCAGCAGAGCTAGCGAGTGCCACGCCTAGGGGCCGTCAGAGCTAGCGAGTGCCGTCCCCAGGGGTCAACAGAGCAAGCGAGTGCCACACCTAGGGGCCATCAGAGCTAGCGAGTGCCGTGCCCAGGGGTCAACAGAGCAAGTGAGTGCCACGCTGGGGGCCTTTAAGCAAGTGCCACACCGGGGGGCCGGGATAGCTAGCAGGATTAACGCCTAGGCTTGCGGTCCCTGTGCAGTGGAGCCAATGTGGGCAAACCCAGGTGGGGCCACCACTGAGACGGCAGACAAACCATTCTGGGGCCCACATTTTCTGCCCACATTTTCTGCCCCCTTTAAACCAAATGGGGCCCACTTGGCCTTGCTGGCTGGGTTTTATTTTCTTTATGTGAAAATATCTCAAACCTTTCATCAGAACTAGGTCATCAATTTCATGTTTTTTTCCCTAAGTTGTGGGATCGCATTCTGCTTGTGTTAGTTTGTTTCTTTTGTGCTTTTGCGTTAAAGTAACTTCCTCAAAATAACCTTGACCTCAGCAATGTCCTCTTTAGAGAAACAGTCTGACGGGCAGCACAGTGGAACGAGCCGATAATGAATGATCTGCCCCACGCAGACGGATTGAAACGGCCCAAATGTGTTATTGATCGACCGCTCTCTGATTGACTTGCAGTTGGAATGCTGCAGACCGGCCACGTGAGCTGGAGATGCGTGGACGGCTAACACTCAATCCGGTGCAACATTTTTAGACAAGTCCCTCATTAATGAGGCCAGGTTGTACTTGCCTCTCACTCTCCTGTAACCCACGCATGTTTGAAGCCTAATTTATTTTGGAGAAAAAAAAGTGCTCTCGTGCTGCAGAAAGGAACGGATTTTGAGTCAGCACTTTTAAATTAGTGTGAACGAGCAGAGTTTGTGTTTAGAGCTGCAGCTCTGACTCACTAAAGGGCAGACATCTGCAGGTATGGACCTCATGGACCGTAACCCTGTTTCTGCTTTCTTGGATAAGGCTTGTACTTTTCCTTTGACATTTTATACTCATTGAATGTTTTTTTTTGCATTTATGGGTGGAATATTGAAGATATATAAGAAGAAGACTTAAATCCCCTTAATAACAATAAACTCCTTTTTTGTTTTGTTTGTTTGCATCAAAAAATGGTTACAACCCAAAAACATTTAAAATCACTTAACACAGTTGACATTTGTTAAACTAGAAGCAACTGACTCATACTCTGGTGTGACTGGAAAATAGACATAAAATCAACCATATTTATTTCCTTTGTTCAATACTAGTGTTTGTTGTATTTCTCTGTTGTTGGTCGAACGGTTTTTGGTAGAAAGTTTCTTTTCTAGGGTCACTTTGGGCAACATAAACAATAACTGCACCTGAAACAAGAAGGCCGGGTAAGAACAAATCAAAAAGTAATGTCTTATAAACTAATCTTAAAGACTCACACCATTGAAAATAGTCTTTTTTGAGTGTTTTTAATATGTTCTTGTAGCATTTTTCTCATAGTAAAGGCCCTATCTAAAATAATGTATGGTTAAATTTCATTTCTGAGTATTTCTTAATTCAAGTCACGTTGGATCAGAAAACTGGATGCTAGAAAAAGCTCAGACTAATGGTGTAGTTACTGAAAAGGGCGGGGCCAAAGTCTTCCCTTCCCCTGCGTTCACCCTCAGTTGTGTGAAACAATACTGGCTCAAATATGTTTGTCTGGATTGATCCTATATTGCTCGTTGTTACTTTTGCGCCGCTAATGCTAACTTGCAACCATAAGGTAGTTCGTGAGCCCACAAACTGAGCTCCCAGCGACGGGAAGGGGGCGGGGTTATTCTGTGTCAACAGTCCCGCCCACAAACTGAGCTCTCAACGACGGGAAGGGGGTGGGGTCATTCTGTGTCAACAGTCCCGCCCACAAACTGAGCTCCCAGCGACGGGAAGGGGGCGGGGTTATTCTGTGTCAACAGTCCCGCCCACAAATAAAATTGCATTTCTAATGAGCTGCTAGTGTGCATGATATACGTCTTGAAAACAACAAAAACGTTTTGATTTTTGCTATAAAATGCCATAATCATAATTAAAAGATCTCTAGAAACTAATTTATGATAAAAAATATATAGTTAGAGTTTAAATACCATACAGGACCTGTGCCGTGAAAAATGAACGTTTTGAGGTTTCAAGTGTATTCTACTGTTCATTCCTCACTATAAACAACCCCAAAGCGGTATTTTGATCCACTGATTAATCCTCTAAAAACCTGCACTCTGACAACCAGCCCCTCCCAACCCATGAAAATGGGCGGGTTCTCACAAGCTGATGTCACAAAGTGAGAACAGCCCCTTTCAGGAAGAGTCTGCGCTTCCAGCACCGCCCCCGACCTAAAACAAAGATACAAATTAGGTGTGTTTGAGATCACACTTGGTTAATTTAATGTCCACTTTCCCAGAGAAATAAATAAAATTGAAATTAAAACTAACTTTTCAAGGCAACAATAACACATAAACACAGATGATTTGAAATCTTGATTTTCCGTCAGACTCACCTGTGAGGGTAACGCTGCCCGGTCGCGTCGCGGTGGGATTTGCGTGGTCATTGCTGACACCATCTTGTCATGTGCTGGTGGCATAACAAGTCCCATCAGATCTAATCCATCAAACTGGTGCTAAACTGATGAGTGTGCCATTCTTTATCACATCCAAATGTCCCAACAACAATTCCAGGAAAAGCATTTCCCAGAACTTTGTTTGGGGAATGCATGACAGCTCTCAGCAGGCGAACTCCTTCCCTCAAGCAGCTGAGTGAATATGTTTCTATAAAACACCAATCTCGCATTCTGTTATTCTCTCTGAGAGCGACGAGAAACAGAATGAGAAGATGAAGTAACCCTGATGGGACTGCATTATAAAGTTAATAAAATGACAAACGTGTTCACACATCCTGGAAAAAAGGAAATAAACCAGGATTAGAAGCTGATATTGGCTAAATTTAGCACCCGAGTAGTTTAATTGATCCTTAATATGAAGCAGTTCAGTATTCAAGTGTAGTGAAGATGAATAACTAAAGTCTAAACCCCAAACCAGATGTTGGTATCAGGTGAACTGGTTTGGAAACTTCACAGTCTGCTGATACTTGGGATGCTTGGGAAGAACCATTTCTGTGGGTTATAGAGGATACTTCAAAATAAGAGACTCAAACTTGACACTATGAGAGAACTGGACAGAGAGGGTGTGATGTCACCCATAGAAAATGGCTTACTTCTGATTTCAAAGAAATTAAGTCAATTCAGTCGCCTTCTAAACTCACTGTAGACATCGCCATGATGGAACCAGACCATATCAGTGAGCAGTGATTGGTTCGAGCC
>NC_050516.1:32444770-32445494 GCF_002922805.2 Oryzias melastigma
TTTTTTTTTGGCACATAAAAACTCAATCACACTTACAGTGATTTCAGTAACCTAAAACGTTCAGCTCGTTCCGGACGTTACTGCTTGTACTTTTGTTATTTATAAACTTTATAAATTTTGAAATGTTAAGCAAAATATTTCCCATAAGAAATTAAGTAGAAAGTCTTCAAATTTCAACATTTTAAGTAGATCAGCAACAAGCCTTTAAATATATTCATGAGCTATGATTTAATCTTTTTTAGTAATTTAAAACAAATTAGGAGTTTAGATAGTATTTTTCCAACATGCTAACGTTTTTAATTAATTTAGATTACTGGGGAATTTTAGGCTATTTTGGAGTTTAGCTAGTATTTTAGCAACATGCTAACGTTTTTGGCTAATTTGTGATCTACTAAGACTAGTTTAGAGTTTACCTTTTATTTTTGCAACAGGCCAGCGTTTTTGACTTATTCAGTTTACTGAGGAATTTTAGGCCATTTCTGAGTTTAGCTAGTATTTAAGCTACAAGCTAGCTTTTTTTGGCTAATTTAGCCAAGTTTTTTATGCTAATTTGGAGTTTGGGTCATATTTTAGCAACATGCTAACGTTTTTGGCTAATTTGTGATGTACTGAGGTTTTTATTGGCTAATTTAGAGTTCAGCTCGTATTTCAGCATCAGGTTAGTGTTTTTGACCAATTTATTTTACAGAGGAATCTTTGGCTAGCTTGGAGTTTAGCTAGTATT
>NC_050516.1:32445647-32448907 GCF_002922805.2 Oryzias melastigma
TTTTCAGAAATTTAGGTCAACTTCAGCGCTCTGGAAATTTTGTTAAAGAACTATGAAAGTCTTTTAGCAAATTTAACATTTTGCAAATAGGTTTTGCATTTTCTGGACATCTCTACAGTAAATAAAGTAAATTGCGTCACCATTTTCGGAATAAAGCTTCAGCATTTTCAGCAACTACTTTCAGCAAAAAGCATTCACACTAGCATTATCGCAGGTAACTTTTCTAGTTTAGTATGTGTTACTTCCAACTCACAACTAAGTATAAAAGTTCTTCCAAGTTTCTCCCTAAAACTCCAGTCTGGACAGAAACGGTTCTGCTTCAGTATGTATAGTCGCCACCCTTGTACAGCCTGTGCTCGGGGCTAAAACACTGTCATGGGGTTTATGTACAGTCAGATTAGATTTAGTGGACGGTTACATAATACAGCTGGAGCTCAAAGAACCTATACTGTATTTGCTTTTGCCTCTTTTGAAACACTTGGTGGTCTGCACGTGTTATCACGCAGAAACCTGCAGAAGCATGTCCCCGCCATGCCAACACACACACATGCATAAACACTCGCACTCACTCACATATGCAAAGAAACTCCAGAATCGATGACATTCTGCCAAGTGGAGGAGGAGGAGTCGTATTTCTGGCCTTAAACAGACGATGTTTTCCCCGTTTTTCCAAGAAACGGGAAACTGAGAAACACCAAAGCAATGTGTGCCAAAGTGCATGCAGCTGTTGGGGCTCACTCCATCATCAGAGACTTATACAGCCTTTGCAAAATAAAATGAAACTTTTCACCACATAAAGGCGACACAAAAAGATCTGTAATGTTTATTTTTAAAAAAAACTTTTAAAAAAAAGTATAATTCTCTTAACAGGGAAAGTTTTTCTGTTTCAACAAATCTAATCACAACTTTTTTCTTGCATCAAAATGAAGCATTTGCATGAAGTCGTTCCCTCGTGTTTGTGTTGGGTTTTCATTTCCAGCATGAACACGAGTCTGTGCTCGCGCAGAGGATACAATCATTTTTGTGAGGGCATGCATGTGTGTGCATGAAGCCCAAAATATTATGGTTTCGGATCTCAGCGCTTCAGGGCGCCACGTGACATCCTGTTCAACACGTGCTGAGAAAAGCTCATTTAAATGCCTTTTTCTCGGCTCCTTTTCAGCACTCGGTCCTGTTGAACCGGCTGATTCACAGTGCTGCACATAAAAAATGACACTTTCACTTACGAGCGAAAGTCGAGAGTCCGTCTTAGTGTCCTGAAGTACACATTCCAAGGGAATCATGATGAAAGCACATTTGTGTGTTTTAGTTCAAAGAGTTTATGACTTTACGAGGTTGTCTATGGACTCCAGGTTTTTGTGAACCTCCGTAGAGAAGAACATACCACACACAGATATGAGATCTCAGGTTGGAAAAAGAACAAGTTGTTCTTCAACCAGGAAAAAAAGAACCACGTGTTGAGAAACTCTTCCCTTTTTTCACTTTAACCACAGAACTACAAAAAAAAAGAACTTTTCAGACTGAATTAAAACTTTACATTGTTGAATTTTTAAAACTAAAATTCTCAAAAAATATGATTAAACTTTTATGTTTTTTTCATGTGAAGTATTGAATTAAAGCAGAACAGGATGTCACAATTTAACTTTCTCTTTGTATTAACATTCATAAATAACGCCTTTGCAGCGTGTTTATTTCTCTAAAGGTGACACACTGCAGTCCTCGGGGCAACGCTGCCAACTGGAGCCATAAAGTGGTGGTTGTTATGACAGAGCGCTGAAGCCTGTCTCTGTAAATGAGGAACAACCTTTACTCCCACAGCTGCACTGTTACCTAAATCAAATGTTAGTCAATCAAATGTTAGTCAATGTTACCAGTTTTTCTGTTGCATATTAATCTCCACAGAAAACCCTTTGTGCACAAACAAATAATACTTTGTCTTTCATTTGTTTTGTTAAAACCTCACAGCTTCCACTGACATTCAATACTTAGTTACATTTTGCACATTTACCTTGAATTTTAAGGTTTAGCTCTAAGCACTCCAGCCCTCATTGTTGGCCTCTTCATGATGGGATTTTGGCGGCATTGACCAATTGTTATTAAAACGTGAGGCCGCTCGCGGCACGTGAGTACGACCTGGCGGCGGCGCCGCCGTTTGGATGGGAACCAAAGGCCCTGCAGAACCTGGCTGCTTGGTTTATGGATCTGTGTTGTGGAATCTGACCTAATTATTCGGCTAAGTCTGAGGAAAATTAAAGTTCGAGCTGGTTTTAGAGCTTTAGCTTTTGTTCAAACAGCTGGACTGAGAGGTAAAGGTCAAATTGGCAGAAGGTAAACGGGTAAAAATCTTTATTCACAAAAAATGTAGTGGATAAAAATCCAATGTAAAAAAATAAAATAAAATAAAAAAGGATGAGGACAAATTTGACGACCAAAACTCACTCATGGCATTCTAGACAAACTCTTCATGCATTTGCTCTTTCAGATCACTCAGACAAAAACGTAACCATGGCAACATTATAAAGTCGGACGTGTATCAAAAGTGTGTCCATCTATAAAAAGATGTATTTGTAATGAGAGATTTGTGTCTATAAAATGATTTCATGTTTGTAGAGCATAAATTGTCCGTCTGTAAAATGATTTTTTACTTTTAGAAATACAATTTCCGTCTAAAGTTTTGCACCTCTAAAAAGAGTTTTTAGTGTTTATGAAAGAATTTTGTATTCGTAGAAAAGTAATTGTCCACCTGTAAAAAGATGTTTTTTTAATTTGTTTATCCATTAAAAAAATGTAAAAATGTGTGAGTCTATAAAACTGTTTGATAAAAAGAAAATGTGGTCTGAAATGTTTTTGCATGTGTGTTCGGGTAAGGCTATATTTAGTTTTTTCCTTTTTATTCTGTGTTTTGTGTACTTCACAAATACGAGGATTGATCTTCAATGATAAAATCCACGTTACAAGGACAGCTCTTCAACACAGCCGTTCACCGGCCTCCAATCGGTGCACTGGGTGAACCAGCCAATCAGGAGCCTGATTTCCATCCCAGGAAAAGAAAAAAAATGACAAGCGATATGATGTCAGATACCTGGAATATGGTGAGTGATTTATTTGAACTATGCTAGCCCGTTTGGCTAATTTGGTATCTACTGTGGATTTTGTGCTAATTTATTATTTAGCTATTATTTTAGCAACTCGCCAGCTATTTTGGCTGATTTGTTATCTACTAAAGTTTTTTTTAGCAATCTTGTAAATTAGCTTACATT
>NC_050516.1:32449108-32460361 GCF_002922805.2 Oryzias melastigma
ATATTTTTCTTTTAGCTATTTTGGAGTATAACTAATAATTTCGGAGCATGCTAGCTTTTTTGGCTAATATGGCAACTACTTCTTTTTCTTCCTAAAGAATAATTTGTTATTTAGTTAACATTTTCGAAACACGCTAGCTTTTTTATTTTTTATTTTTTATTTATTTTATTTTTTTTGCCAATTTGAAATCTACTGAGATTTTTTGGGCTATTTTGGAGTATAGCTAATAATTTGGCAACATGCTTGCTTTTTTGGCTACAATGGTGACTACTATTTTATTTTTTCTTTTAAGAATAATTTGTTATTTAGCTATTTAACTAATAATTTAGCAATATTCTAGCTATTTCTTTGGCTAATATAGTAACTACTCTTCAAATGTTATTCTATCATAGACAGACTAAATTCTAATGCTAGATTTCACATTTAAAAAAACTGAAAACTGTGTTTTCAAACATTCAGTGCATCATTACATTTCAGAGAGGAAGTCTTTTTGACGATGAGGACCGGCCACTTGGTGTGCTACATTTACATCTGAGCCAAACATTTATTTGGTTTAAAACAGTTTCACTTTCTGTGAATGTGTGTGTGAATGGGTGAATGGGTCTGTGACTGTGAAGCGCTTTGGGCCCTTGAAGGAGGGTAGAAAGCGCTATACAAGTATATGCCATTTACCATTTACCATTTACCATTTCTATTTGTTACTGAAGAACTGAGTAGAAACGAATCATTTGTGTTAAAATCCACATGATCCTCAATAAGAATCATATTTGAACACTTTAGTGCTCTAAGATTCCCCAAACCTTTTAATCCTTTTGATCTAAATGCGACCTCTCTGGGACAGACACCAGCTTTGTAGACTCTTATATTTATTTGACTCACTTTTTAGTGTTTCCTCTTTTACTGGTTGACCAGAACCAGTTGCACGTCATTCAGCTTTCATCAATGAACAATGCTTTTCCACGAGTTACCTGTTAGACATCTGGAAAATCCAGTTTGGCAGGTTTATTAGATCATGGAACAAAAGTCTCACAGCAGGAACTGTAATTAGTTTAGACTATTTTAAAAGATTTTACTCACTTCAAGCATTCTAGCGTGCATGTGCAATGTTAGATTTACCAATGCTTCCACAAACATAACAATTACTTTGAAATTTCACCTTGTAAGTTGCTGCAGTCGCTCGCACACAGTGTCCTCTGCAACCTGTTCCCATGGAGACGTGATATGTGCAGACATCGCATTGATCTAATGTAAACTGGGCCACCGCTCCAAGGCAGTTAAACCTGACTCCTTTTTTATATACAAACATGAGCCTGACAGCTCACACAATGGGCAGAAACAAACCTGCAACACTCCTTGTGATGTTTGTCCACCCACTCATTCATTCTGTGTCCCACCCGCCGGCGGGTTTGTTTAGTCTCCATGCAGCCCGGCCTGGCATCGCACCAGCCCTCCCAAGACACAAATGAAACACTGACGTATTTCCTACTAACCGGGTCAGGTTCAAGCCGTTTATGAACTGACAGGCTATAAGTGTCCTGCTGATAATGTAACTGAATCTTTAGCAGCAGCTTCGTGGCTACTGGTGAAACTGTAGCTGCTGCCTGCTGTCATAATTTCCAGCCAGCCGTACTTTAATTTACTAAACTTTTAAAGACCCATTCTGCACCGCAAACGCAGCTCATGTTGGCAGTTTGACATGAAGAGCACAACCTGTACTCAACAGGACGGAATGTTTTTCTTCAGGAAACCCTCAGGTATCACTCTTCTTTTTTAGAACAATCCCAACGTTTTCCAGAGCATTTCCGTTCCAATGGCTCTCAAATGAGGCCTGTGCTGCTGCAGGCTGTCATTTGCTTTACAGGCACGGCCATGTCAACAGCTTGAGCTTTTATTTTTCTGGCTGGAGCTCTGCCACATATGCCTGAGCGATGTGACATACCCTTACAAAACGACAATATATTTATCAGTAATTGGAGAATAATATATTTATAGTATATTCCATTATTTATCGGTATATTGAAATATATTGAAATACTGAAACTATTGCTGTTTTCTTAAATATACAAATCCATATATTGTAATATATTGTTCTATGTACTAGAATATACTATCTAATATATATATATATAAAAAATAGCCATCCATATATTACAATATATTCAAAAGTATACAGGTAAATGACTGACATATTGAAATATATTTTTTTAATATATTGACAGTATATCTTCTTTTTCTATATCATATTTTCCAGTATATTGCAATATATTTTTGTTTTCGTAAGAGTAGACTGAGCATCTTTAGGAATGCATTCGAAGAACATCCATTTAAATTATTTTTTTATTTATTCATTTTGTTATTTAGCTATTATTTTATCAAGATGCTAGTTGTTTTGACTAATTTGACATCTGCTTAAGTTTTTCTGGGCCACTTTAAAATTTAGCTAACACTTGTTAGCTAATAATTGTTTTATTTTAGCCCTTTTTTTTGCCTAATTTGACATCTACCGAGATTCTTTGGGCTATTTTGGAGTTTAGCTAATAATTTAGCAACATGCTAGCTTTTTTAGCTAGTTTGGCAACTACTGTTTTTTTTTTTGTTTGTTTTGTTTTTCAATTTGTTATTTATTATTTTAGCAACATGCTAGTTGTTTTTGCTAATTTGACATCAACTGAAGTTTTCTGGTCCACTTTTAAGTTTAGCTAACATTTTAGCATCTGCTAGCTTTTTATTTATTTATCTATTTTTGCCAATTTGACATCTACTGAGATTCTTTGGGCTATTTTGGAGTTTAGCTAATAACTTAGCAGCATGCAAGCTTTTTTTTGCTAATTTGGCAACTACTGTTTTTTTTTCCTTAATAATTTGCTATTTAGTTCATATTTTATCAACATGCCAGCTGTTTTGGATAATTCAACATCTTCAGAAGTTTTTGGGGCTATTTTGAAGTTTAAATAACATTTTAGCAACATGCTAACATTTTTTGGCTAGTTTGGTAAGTACATCGTTTTAGCCATCAGTTTCAGTATTTCTGCTATCACTACTAGCATCTTTAGCACTCAGATTTAGCTTACAGCCTTGGCGCTAGCATAATCACAGGTATTGCCGTATATCTAATGTCAAACTTGCAAGATGTTTCAAAACCCGGTTATTAAGTCTAAAAACAGAGGGGTATTAGAATGTTGAAACAGTACTCACGGAGGCCTGGACGTTCTTTCAAAATGTTTTTAAACTGGGAGAATCCCCAAAAACATGATGTAGGTTTAGGAATGCACTAAAAGAATGTCCGTTTAAATGATAGAGGCTGCTTTGTTTCTTTTATTGTTGCCTTTTTTGTCGTTTTTCAACTGAAAATCTGGATCTGGATCATGTCTGAGAATTTCTGGCAGGAGATGCTTTTTCAAATGAAGTTATTTCCCTAATAGGTTCCATAGGGACTCAAATTAAACCAAAGTTTCTACTTTTCGGTTTGTTTATACGGCCTTGCTTGTAAAAACAGTGGCACAGCTGGACTTAAGAGTTCATTGTCACATCACAGTGTACAAAAACAGTCACGAAAATTCCAAACCCCATTAGAAAAAAATGTTATTTTATTATTTAAATTATTTCCACAAGTGTAGTCAATCATTTTTGTTTATTTATCGAATAAACATATAATCTGGAAAATATGTATTCAGAATTAAGTGAAAAAATGTTTAGTTGACCTTCATTTGAATGTTTTGAAGAGTGTTTTGTCCGTGAGTTGCTGCATTTCATGTATGCGAGATAACAAACAGATGTGTTGACTGTATTTTTGCTGGAGTCTCGTGATCTGCCTTTTATGCCACTGGAGACGGCGAATGGCGGAGGCTGTTTATCAGGAGTCAGGGGAACACAGTAGTAAACAAGGTTGTCCTTGAACCGCCGCCGGGCAACTGCTGCTCTCGTCGTAATACACTTATATTCTCTAGATCAGCCAAAACCTAAACGGAGGGACATGAAAGCTTATCTTGTGGAAATCTCTCGTATCCACACATGTCATACAGCTCACGTGTTTGGGATGGGCTGGAGGGGGCTCAGATAAAGTTGCTGTCCCGTCAAGTTGGAAAAAGAGGCCCAGCATTTTGAGGTATTTCTGCAAAATCCAAAACAGATTTCATGCTCAGCTCAAAAATCCTACTTCTGTTCAGTTTGTAACACATGACTGAGAATAGTTTATTAGACTTCAGACACGTGGATGCTGTGATCATTCAGGCAAAGAAACGTCTTTTTATGCAGCGTCCAGAAATGCTTAATCCTGTGTCTCATATTACATAAAGTCAGTAATGTCCCATTTTTATATATATATTTTTTAACTTTTAGAGTCAACTAACTGCAGCAGGATTTTTTTAACCTATAAATAATTCTGATTTGGATCCAGTTGCTTTAAATGAGAAGCAGCGTCAGCTGCCAGACAAATGGAGTTTGTGTTGGACACATTTTGAAGCTCCATAAACAGAAGGGAAACAGAACACGCAGTTCAAACCAAAACATTTTTTTCATTATTTTAGACACTACCAAAAAAAACAAAAAAAGAACACGAAAAAAATGTGATTAAGACAGCAAAACCATGCAACAGAATCTTATTGGTTTGGTTTCAAATTTACATTGGGAAAAAGTACAGTGTAAAATAACTTGTTTTTGTGAGGTTTGCATGAAATGTGGCTCAAAAAAAAGAACAAATCAGTGCATTCCTACTGAATCCCAAAAGGACAAATTAATTCAATTCAATTCTATTTATATAGTTTAATATCACAAAACAATTATCTCATTGTACAGAGGCAGACGGTTTGTAATAAAACATAAACAATAGTTAATTGTTAAACCAAACAGACTAAATTAAACTGGTTATCTATGTCCTTAGACCCTCCTTCCTGATAAGGAAAAAAATCCTAAAAAACCTGATTCTAGCAAAAAAAAGAAACCTCAGGGATGTCTACATGAAGAAGAGATCCTCTCGCAGGATGGACAGGAGATTTACCAGAACTTTTAAAGAGGAATTAGCTCATCCAACTCTACAACTACGTATTTAAATAGAGTTCAGCCAGATAGGACTGGGGGACAGATAGAGGCGAGGTCCACAGCCAAGACGAGCCACAGGCGAGGTCCACAGCCAAGACGAGCCAGAGGCGAGGTCCACAGCCAAGACGAGCCAGAGGTGAGGTCCACAGCCAAGACGAGCCAGAGGTGAGGTCCACAGCCAAGCATAGGATCACAGATTATCCACCAGCAATCTCTCCCACTCTGAGATACGAGATGATGAGCCAGAGGAGTGGTCCATGGCCAAGATGAGCCAGAGGCGAGGTCCACGGCCAAAACGAGCCAGAGGCGTGGTCCACGGCCAAGACGAGCCAGAGGCGTGGCCCACAGCCAAGACGAGCCAGAGGCGTGGTTCACGGCCAAGACGAGCCAGAGGCGAGGTCCACAGCCAAGACGAGCCACAGGCGAGGTCCACAGCCAAGACGAGCCAGAGGTGAGGTCCACAGCCAAGACGAGCCAGAGGCATGGTTCACGGCCAAGACGAGCCAGAGACGTGGTCCACAGCTAAGACGAGCCAGAGGCGAGGTCCACAGCCAAGACGAGCCACAGGCGAGGTCCACAGCCAACATGAGCCAGAGGTGAGGTCCACAACCAAGACGAGCCAGAGGCGTGGTACACAGCCAAGATGAGCCAGAGGCGTGGTCCACGGCCAAGATGAGCCAGAGGCGTGGTCCATGACCAAGACGAGCCAGAGGCATGGTCCACGGCCAAGACGATCCAGAGGCACGATGTCAGTGGGATAAAATACCAGCAGCTGAGACCATATTTGTTAAATGGTGCAACACTCTGGGCCAAGTTTACAAACTATGGCGCAAAGCTACTTTTTCTACATCACATAAATTAAGAAGCAAATAGTGGAATCTTATTCCATAATGTCTGAGCACTTTTTTGATTGGACTGGATGACTTATAATTATTTCATTGAAGTAGTCAAACTATTTGCTTTGTGTTTTTTGTCTGATCTATCTGAGGGTATTATTACTCGTTTTAACTGAAACTCTTTTTACAGATTCATGTGTTGTATCCTATTGTAATATATCCGTTTCAGCTCTCACTAGTTTGGCCGCCATGTGGTGGAAATCTTCTCAGGAATCTCCAGGACAAAAGTCCACTCTTCACACCACCATTTATGTAATAGTCTTTGGCATTCCATAACATTGCTAAAGCATGATCAAGTCCGTCTTTTTCTGTAATATCCTATAGTAAAGAAAGCCTGTGACGGTAAATGTATAGTGACATTCTTCCTGGGCGCCTTCTTCATGATTAAACCAGACCACCAGGGAGTCCTCATACCCCTGAGACCAAGAGAGAGCTCCCTTCATGTGCTGATCTTTTTAATCCCTTCCCAGCCTGAAACTGGGATGTTTTTTTCCCAAGTGTAATCCTGGTGTAGAACTGGAACATCAGAGATTAGTGCATAATTAGGTTACAACCATTCAGTGACCATGCTTGAACTATCTCAGCTTGGTCTGTATTAAGACTGCAGTACCAGAAGATGTTGCTGGTATTTTGAAATGACACAAGCCTATAGAAATACTTTCTTTAAAGACATTTTCATTTGATGCATGTTAATGCAAATAAGCAATTTAAATTAACTTTACAGTTCACTCTTGTTTAGACCGTACTGAAAAGTCTTTGACTGTCAACACGGCAGACTGAAGAAATGTTGTCTCAAAACAGAACTGAAAGTATTTTCGTTTTCTAAACTATAAACAAGAATAATGTTAAAATGTCGCAGTGCCTCTATTTTATTTCTACATGAGCAGCTGAGGGATAAAACTGTTAAGCGCATGAGCATCGAACCGTGCCAACTAATGCTTCTAAAAAAAAATGCTTTTGGTGTTCAGTCAGCAAACAAACACTGTGTGTTTTTCCTTGACTGGACATGATGGTCTTCTAGCGCTGCATTAATAAAGCACTCTATTTGTTCTTAAAGTGGCTTTTTATAGCATCAATGTGAACATCAAAACTTCACAAGAAAATGCTCAATTAAGTTGTGGTGATCAGCAGTAAACTAACTTATCCAGGCACACTTGCTGAGCTCAAAGACGCAAGTCTACGTAAACAAAAACTCTCACGTTCACATGTAGCTGCACAAGTTCCTACGGGCAGCCACTGAACACGTGGTACAAGCTAAACCAGGTCGAACTCTGACCCTTCAGGGACTCAAATTTGGTAGTGATGTATTCTAAGTCATGGTAGTGCCAAACATTAATAAAACAAGAATTAATAATTGCAATTTGTGCAAATTACATCACGGCCCAATCTGAATACTGCCCTTCTCCCGACCCCTCTATTTGTAGGGGCATTTGTAGTGCTGGGGTGTCTGAAATTGTTTTTTTTAAGGGGCAACCTTCCAAGCGCATGGATATGAAGCCCTCCGTTGCAAAGGGGGTTCAGCATTGCACTGTACCGCGGAGGCAACCCAGTCTCAGTAAAATGCGTACATATTCCACGATTTGGTAAAATACCGTGTATAATATACGCCAAGAATGGTTTTTGCCGTGTATATGTACGCCTTCTCAACCCATTCTCAACGTTGCGTATCATATGCACGCAAAAAGCGTGTTTGGCGTATATTATACACTGTATTTCAGAGTGTACAGATGTGCTAAAAAAAATCGTAGAAAAAAAAGTAGAAAAATCCCCACTCTGCTTGTCTAGTGTCAAGACAATTGGTTATACTTGCATTCAAGAATCTGCATTTAGCGCCTTCTTGATTGTCAAAAGTCTACAGTGAAGCTATGTCCGAATCCCCCCCCCCACTATATAGTACATTATACAGTGCTTTTACCATTTTATAGTGCTAATCCAAAATTGAGTGCACTAGAACTTTCCCAGAAGTCTTTGCGAAAAACTAGCATGCATCGATGCTCACTAGATTAGCGACAATAGACCACAATACAGTCGAACATTTCAAATTAAAAATGTGTTTAAATGTATTTTTAATAACATTTTCACCATCAGTAAACAATGGAGTTATAAATAAACTTGAAATATTTGTATTGATTTGATGACTTCATAAAATCGGTCACGTCATATCCGGCATTTGGAAGAAAAGTAGTAATTGTGTCCGAACTGCCCTTAAAATCCAGGGCACTATATAGTCCCGCACTATGTATTTTTTTAGTAGTTAGGGGTGAATTCGGACGCAACCTGAATATAGATTTATTTGTTAACATGGAGGACTCTCTCCTGTCCTACAGCGTGAAATAAACAGCTTGAATCAGCCCTGAGCTCTAGTGTCTTTGTTTAGAGGACATGTTTGAAGATTTAGCTGAGAAATTGGGGTTGTAGATAAAATGTACAATGATCTTTACATTTTGTAGAATGTATATTTTCCTGGTTGGTAAATATAAACGTATTATTTTACTTTCAGCAGTTTCGTGGCTGATACAGAGGAAACATATCATGAGCAGCTTTTGTTATTGTGGTTTTCCTTGACTGTACATGACGGTGTTTTTCCTGTCCCCCTCCCCCCAGCCTTTGTCTGCTCTAGCTTCTCCTTGACTCCTCCCAGCGACAGCTACTGCTCTGTAATTGGTTGGTGGCAGAGTGGGCGGGGACTCGCTGCGGCTTCCTGCATTTTCTGCTGGGAGAGTAGCGTCGCTGTCGTCAGTTTCGGTAACAGTCGGAGGACGACGCCATTCTCCGCGGGTGTTCCGGCCTGGTGGCTGAAGACGACACCGTCGAAGACAACATACCCGGGCGGAGAGTGTTGTTTTTGTCCTCCAGCGGAGAAAAGAAGCGAAAGGATTGGATTTTTTTATTTTGTTTTTTAGCATTCCGTCCATCCAGCTCTTTGTTTTTCTAGCCTGGTCAAGCAGGAGAGCAACAGCGCCCCCTGTGGGACAGCAGGAATCGAGGATAGGGAGCCCGGCCAGCCTCCGAGCAGTCCGCCTCCGTCGCGACGCGGGTCCCCGCAGCCCAGCTGTCCGATGCGGAGTGAGGATGAGTCCCGCTCTGGAAGGGCTCATGCAGGCGGACGGGACTCCTTACCCGGGGAAGGGGGTGATGCTTGAGCCCTTCGTACACCAGGTGGGGGGCCACTCCTGCGTGCTCCGCTTCGGGGAGCAGACCATCTGCAAGCCCCTCATCCCGAGAGAGCACCAGTTCTACAAGAACCTGCCCCCAGAGATGAGGAAGTTCACCCCGCAGTACAAAGGTAAGCAGGTGTCCCGAAGAACCGGAGGAAAATCGGTTTTTAACGACTCCTGCAGAGCACATAGCGTGCACATTGAGTGCGGCTGCAGCATTCCGGTGTTAGGTGGCTGCGTGGTGGTTGGGATGCTGGCAGCTCCACCTGGCTCCTGCTGGTAGCCTGATCTGAAGGTGGGACTGCCTGCCAGTGTGTGGCTTTTATAGCAGCTCCGGTTTCAGCATCAAAAAATAACTGCAGCACATCACCTAAAGTGTAGAAAAGCCCACAAATCATTTCAGCAGGTTTTCAGGTCTGGTTTCTCCTCATCACGTGAATATCAACAACACTTTTCAAAAGCTCCCTGTTCTTCAGGCTGGAGTCTGTCGAACACAAGTCAGACTGTCATCTGACCCCCAGCTATGCAGCTATTAAAAGACCCCCGATGAGGTGGAGGGGGGTTTAATTAGAGCTTCCCTCAACAGAACTTCCCTGTTCCAAAGGGAAGAACTTCAAGGTTCAGAACAACTCCTCCTTTAGGATCTTTTTTAGGAACTTCAGGGTAGGGCTGCCACGATTGGTCGACTAATCGACTATTAAAATAGTTGAGGCTAATTTAATAGTAGATCAGTTGATTAATCGACTATCAACACAGCTGACGGCTAATTTAATAGACAATTGCTCTTTACTTTATATTATATAGAGTCAGAGTGTAGTAAAGTTGAATAAAGTTGAGTGTTCAGCACCAAAAAAATGCACTTTTTAAAATATTTGAGTCAGTGAGACCAAAACTTTATCTTTTGTGAGAAAGAATTCCTTGTTTCAGATGTCGACCTCATTTGATTTAGTCTTGTTTTAATACCACAAACTAATAGGCTGCAGGATTTATTTAAAGTTTGTTGAACTATCATCTTCATTGTCTTTATTTTTGGTTAGTTTTAAGCTAATGATGGTTAAGATGTTTGCTCTACATCCTCTCCAATTAGTCGAATAATTGGAAAAATAATTGTCGACTATTAAAACTTTCGTTTGTGACAGATCCAGTTCAGAACATCTCCTCCTTTAGGATCTTTTTAGTAACTTCAGGGAAAAGGGAGAACTTAGAAGACGGAATAATTGGTGTCAAGGTCTTTGAGGACACAGCAGAGCGTCTGACTTAGATAACACAAGCGGATAATGTTTATCCTAAACCTCCTTTTACCGCAGTCACTGGATCCGGGGAGATTTTCTTGCTTGATTCAACCAACATGTGAGCCTTTATCTGATGAACCCGGAATGAGTCAGAAGTTCCCACACTGTGTGGTGGGGGAGGGGGAGGAGGGTGACGCTGAAGCAGGACAAGCCCAGCAGGACGGTGGGGGGGTGTCCTGCGGGAAGATCGCCATGACGTCGGCGCACATGACGTTAGCCGCTCGTCTCGTTAAGGGAGAAATGCGAGTCATGGAGTCTGAGGCGCAGCTTTTAACACAAAGAAATGCAGCGTTTGTGACCCCCCCCCCCATGACCATAGACCACCATGTCTGCCTCATCAGCAGCTGTGCCGTTTATTCTCAGTGCACCTCCTTCGCTCGGCATTGGGGCCTGCAGTACACAAGCCCTTGTAGGGAGTTTTATTAGGGGTGGGGGGGTTACCTTGGGTCTTGTTTGTTGGCAGTGCCGCACATTTCATTGAAGGTTCATGTTTTATCATTAAGCTAATCTTAGATATTGTTGGTACATTTTGCAGCTGTAAAAGTCTCTGGATGTAGAGAAATGTTGATAAACGCACAATAGAAACATGATCAGTGTCTATTTCTGATGACTAAAACCAAAGTAATGGATTGAAATCTGCGTTTTTTGTGAAGCTCTTCTTGACCCCGAATTAACGTGTCAACCGGGGTCTGAAATCACATGAATCGGTCTGGAAAACAAGTAAAAGTGAAGATCTTCAGGATCAGGTTTAGGACCATTAACATAGAAAAATAGAAAATGTTCCACCAAAATAAAGTCAATTCAGTCACATTTTCCGTGGTAAATGTGATCAAAGGCTCTTATTGAGGCCTCTGATTTGCCGGTAAATAA
>NC_050516.1:32460627-32515867 GCF_002922805.2 Oryzias melastigma
GGTCTGAAATCACATGATTCGGTCTGGAAAACAAGTAAAAGTGAAGATCTTCAGGATCAGGTTTAGGACCATTAACATAAATCATAAAGCTGTGACATCACCAATAGAAAATGTTCCAACAAAATAAAGTCAGTCGCATTTTCCGCGGTAGATGGGATCAAAGGCTCTTATTGAGGCCTCTGATTGGCCAGTAAATGACTCCAATAACTAGCCAATAAGAAAATATATTCTGGAAAAAAATAGTTTTGCAAGAACATGTTAAAAAGAGACGCCAGAGCAAGAATGGATATTCTGACAAATAGAACGACGGAGTAATAGTTGTTTATTTTTCAATAGAAGTCTATGGAATTTTGGCTATTTGGAGTTCGGGGGGGGGGGGTGATCAGTGTAGTTCTTTCTATACTGTCTATGGAGCCATTGGCCTAAATCTTTGCGTCTTTGGTTGTCATGAATGTTTTTGTTTTGTTCTGTAAAGCCATTGTAACGCTTGTTCTGTCCTAGGCATGTTTATATTAAAAGTGGGGTCATCTGGACCCCACAAGACAGCGGTCTGAACTTCTTTTTTCTTTCAAGGATTTTTAATCTTCACTGGTGTCTGTGGCAGACATAAAATCCTGTCTTCTGACATTTCTGACACCTTTGTCATGGGAGGGATCACTCATCAATATAAGGGTAGGGTCATCTGGACCCCATAAGAGAGCACAAGGTTAAAACATACCTAGAATTTGAAATATATATATAAAACGAAGGCTACTTCAGTTGTTGGTGTAAATATGTATGATGTCTCACCATTAACTTGTGCTATCTCATGGGGTCCAGATGACCCCACTCCCAACGTCAACATACCAAGGATAGCACAAGAGTTACATCGAACTGTTGGGAACATGAATCGTTGTATCCATGCCAGTATGTTTACGTTCTAAGTGTCAAACCATTTTTTGTGCTAAATTTAACCCTCATGCTCTCTTATGGGGTCCAGATGACCCCACCCTTATATCGATGAGTGATCCCTCCCATGACAAAGGTGGACATGAGTTTATGTCTGCCACAGACACCAGAGAAGATTAAAAAAAAATCCATGGAATAAAAGTTCAGCCAATTGTCTTGTTGGGGTCCAGTTGACCCCACTTTTAATGTAAACACGCCTAGGATAGCACAAGGGTTACGAGGGATTTTTAATTTATACTAGCAAACTCAAAAATGATATTTCTGAATTTTTTGTTCTTTTGTTATAGTTTTGTAAAACACAAGTCAAACATCAAACCGTGACCCCAAAAGTGAATATAGCCTTTATTGACCTTTAATCTAATTTTCGTTTGTGTTCCTGGTGTGTCTATGTCGAGTCCATTTATCACAAGAGCATGATTAAACTATTTTAACTAAATATGTGTCATTTTTCTGTCTCCTCAGGCGTTGTGTCGGTGAGTTTTGAAGAAGACGAGGAAGGGAACCTGTGTCTCATCGCCTACCCCCTCCACAGTGAATCAGGGGATCTTGAAAACAAAGACCCGTCCACAGACTGTGAGCCCAAGAGCAAGATGGTGAAGTGGACCAACAAGAAGCAGTCCCCTTTGCTCCTGGAGAATGACAACTACAGCAAGGAGCGAGCGCGGCACGGCCGTAAAGAGGAGAAGATCATGAGGTGAGGATGTCTCCTTAGCACCTCCACACTTCTCGTATGTGAGGAGAAGCCATGTCAAGCCAGAGCTCATGTTCGTCTGTGTCGTTGCAGCTATAACCGTGATGAGGTGTCTCAGCAGCAGGCTGAGGTCATGTACTTCAGCTTGGAGAAAGGCAACGTGGTGTCACAGATCAAACACAACCCCTGGAGTCTGAAATGCCACCAGCAGCAGCTGCAGAGGATGAAGGAGAATGCCAAGCACCGGAACCAATACAGTATCCTTTCACTACCAGCATTGCCCATTGACTTCAGTGGCTGTTTGTCAATCTGTGCACATGCATTTCTTTGGGCGTTTTGGTCCTTGACCCCTTCCTTTCCCAGAATTTATTCTATTGGAAAACCTGACGTGGCGTTATACCGTACCATGTGTGTTAGACTTGAAGATGGGAACGCGGCAGCATGGTGACGACGCATCGGAAGAGAAGAAAGCCAATCAGATACGCAAGTGTCAACAAAGCACATCTGCGTCGATTGGAGTGCGACTCTGCGGCATGCAGGTAAGTCTAGAGTAGGGGGATCAAATTCAGTCATTAACTAGATATATAGCATTACCTGCAATAATGCTAGTGTGAATGCTGTAAGCTGAATTTGGCCGCTGAAAATGCTGAAACTGATAGCTGAAAAGGTAGAAGTTAATAACTGAAAACGCTGAAGCTGAAAGCCAGATAAAATATTAGCTAAATGCCAAATTAGCCAAAAATAACCGGTTACCAAAACAGCTAGCATGTAGCTGAAAAAAGTAGCTAAACTTCAAAATAGCTTAAAAAACTGAACACCTAGTATCTAGCTGAAGCTGATAGCTAGCTAAAACATTAGCTAAATGCCAAATTAGCCTAAAAAAATTAAGTTAGCCAAAACAACTAGCATGTAGCTAAAGAACATAGCTAAATTCCAAGATAACCTAAAAAACTGAAAGAAATCTTAAATTAGCCATAACAGCTACCGTGTAGGCTAAATATTAGCTAAACTCCAAAATACCCTAAAAAACTGAAAAAAGTCTAAATTACCCAAAACACCTAGCATGTAGCGGAAATATTAGCTTACTCTAAAATAGCCTAAAAAAACAAAAAATAGTCTAAATTGCCAAAATAGCCAGCATGTAGCCTAAATATTAGCTAAACTCCAAAATACCCTAAAAAACTGAAAAATGCCTAAATTAACCAAAGCAGCTAGCATGTAGCGGAAATATTAGCAAAACTCCAAAATAGCCTAAAAAAGTAAATGTCAGAATAGTCCACAAAGCTAGCAGAATGCCCATTTTTATACAAGTTAGAAATGAGCTTAAGATAGAACATCGGAACATTAACAACAATAAAATCAAATGATCTTGAAGGCCGGATAGAATTACCCGGAGGGCCGGATCCGGCCCCTGGGCCCTGACTTTGACATGTGGTCTAGATCCAGCCGTTCCTCAACAAGAGTCCTTTGTGGTTTTAGAGTCTGTGGAGCTAAACTCTGATGTGGTTTTGTGTCACCCGCAGGTGTACCAGTCTGACACCGCCCAGCTGATGTTCATGAACAAGTACCACGGGCGCAAGCTCGCCCTCGCCGGCTTCAAGGAGGCGCTGTACCAGTTCTTCCACAACGGGCGCCGCCTGCGCCACGAGCTCCTGTCTCCAGTCCTGCGCAGGCTCCGGGAAATGCAAGCTGCCCTGGAGGCCTGCGAGTCCTACCGCTTCTACTCCAGCTCCCTGCTCATCATCTATGACGGGAACCCCCCCAGAGCCCCCAGCAGGCCGAGACACCGAGGGGGCGAAGACGGTGACGAAGACGACCCATCCGACGAAGAAGAAGAAGAGGAGGAAGAGGGGGCTTTTGGCGGCAGCCGTACGTCCCACGGCGCAGGAGAGCCCAGCACCCCTGAGGTGGACGTGCGCATGATTGACTTTGCCCACACCACCTGCCGGCATTACGGGGAGGACAGCGTGGTCCACGAAGGCCAGGACAGCGGCTTCATCTTCGGCCTCCAGAACCTGATCACGATCATCTCCCAGCTGGAGGATCACAGCACTGACTGAGGCAGCGGTGGAGCCGCTGTGGTTGAACCGTAGAGCAAAGGAAGAGCTCCTGGAGCTCAAACCCTGCCATACCCTCAAGAGGCTTTGGAGCCTGAAAGTGAGGTTGCTTGTCCGAACCCCTCCCGGTTTGGGCAGAGTGTGCGGTTGGTTCTGCACTCCGACTCGCCTGTTGGAAGAGACGGCTGCTTGTGCACTCCCTTGCACTTTTCTCTTTATGAAACTTGGACATTTCTTTGTTATACGTGAAAGGAGAAATGTTGCATGAGACGGACGGACGTCTCGGTAAATGTGCCACATGGCGCCACCCTCCTTTTCCCTCTGCGACAAACAAAAATCTTTATTGCCAAGTTCTCTCTGAGAGAGACGGGGAGCGGTGGAGGAGACGGACGTTTGGTTGTGGTGGTGCTTTCTTGACCTGTGATGTGTTTCTGAAGAACTTCGGGCTGCCTGTCCCCAGCAGCACAGCACAACTACCGGGGACTGAACAAGATGACCTTGGCTGGCTAGGTCAGCAGCCTTTTAGCAGCATAAGTACAGTTGGTGTTTTGTTCATGTTGCGTCTCTCATTAGTTCTTGTCTTCCTGAACACCAAGCACTTAGTTTTAAAGTGGTGGAAGAAAACCATCTCATTTTAGAAGAAGGGATTTGACTTTTTCTTTTCTTTTTTCCCACCCTTACTTCTCGACTATAAAATGGATTTGGAAATACAAAGGGGATTCTTTCTTTTTTTATCATTTAGTCACTTTTTATTATCTTGATTTTCTCCATTCCATTAAATTGACTTAAAGAAAATGAATAGCTAAGAACACTAGTAGCAAAGACTTATTTATTTAAGACTGTTTGAAAATGCGAACAAGCACATTCCATTTTACCACTTTAAAATGTTTTGTCCTGATAAAGCTGTTTTGTTTTTACAAAGCTTTTCTTTATTGCTGTTTGTTATTGGTGTCTTGAAAAAATAAAGACATTCATTGTGATAAAGTGCACTTTGTGTGTTGTTTTTCATACTCGTCATGCAGCTGAAACCAGAGCTGACAACTCTCTGAAAGATCTCAGCTTGCTATCGAAAATACATTTGCTTGCAAATGTTTTCACTTTGTACTAAAACCACAACAATAACAAAATAGTTTGTGGTTTAAATAATTGTTTCCTTATTTATGAGTACTGGTAATAAGAGTTAAAGGCAATTGCAGCTGTGAGACTCTTGGATATTTCTTTATAAGTAGCAGCTTATTTTAGATCAAAGTCATTTTATTTTATTGTTATTAATTGTCCAATGTTATCTTGAGCTTATTTCTAACTTGTATATTTTTATGGAGAGTAAAATATTGAAAGTTATTTAAGGTTTAAGTTGATTTATACTGGAATAATATTCCTGTCGTTTTATTAATTATATTTATGTTAAAAAGTTACAGTTTTAAAGTTTTAAAAGTTGGCATTCTGCTAGCTTTTTTGACTATTTTGACATTTACTAAGCTTTCTAAGGCTAATTTGGTTTAGCTAATATTTTAGATACATGCTAGTTGTTTTGGCTAAATTAGGCTTTTTTTCCTGTTTTTAATTCTATTTTGAAGTTTACTTGTTTTTTTTCAGATACGTACTAGCTTTTTTGACTAACCTAATTTTTAGTTTTTATGCCAATTTGGCATTTAATTAATATTTTAGTTGTCTATTAGCATCACTATTTTCAGCCATTAGCACTAGCATCTTCAGCAGCCAAATTCAGTTTACACCATTCACACTAGCATTGTCACAGGTAATGCTATATATCTAGTTCATAATTATGTTAAAAAGTTACGTTTTGAAGTTTTAATAATGTAGTTGTAGTGTTCAATAAATGTTTATCCTGTTCAGCCCGCGACTAAGGTGTGTTTTGGATTTTGGCCCCTTGTGCGTTTGAGTTTTTCACTCCTGTTTCAGATGAAGTTAATGTCTATCATAAAAACGTATTTACGCTCATCAATTTAATATCTCTTTTCTCCAAGTATCAGGTATGCACAAATATTGTTTGAAAAACAACCAACAACCAAAAAACATTTGGCTTAAATTGGAATGAGGCCGAAAAGTAGCGCGAGAATTTTGACCCGTTTTGCTTGCCGTACCCAATCTACGTACATTGCGATCTAGCGCCGATCTGCAATTTGCCGCGGCCGTAAAGAAGCTTCATCGGCCAGAATCTTCACCACATCTGCGTTACTCTGACATTTAAACGCTGAACACCCGGAACAGCACGAGGAAAACGAAAAAAGACGGCTAAAAGGGAGGCTAGCAGTGTTAGCAGCACCCGTATGTTTTATGTCTATGGCGGCACTTCTGTGTTCGACGTGTGTGTAAAGATGAAAAAAAATCGCCCCAGAGTAAACAATGACGAAAAAGGTAATGGAATGAATTTCTATGTTGGGATGTCTACAGCAGGTCAGCAATCAGCACACATTTCTTAAGCACTTCATTTTGGGTTTGACAAATTAAGCACAGTTGTTAGAGTTTAGTCTGTAAAACAACATTAAGATATGTCAGATGTCATGGTCTCCTTTTTACTTTGAAGCTGATTTTTTTTCTGAATTCCCTGAAATAATTGTATATGGTTACATGCAGACACTTTAACGATGATAATATTCTGTTAGAACCCAGCCAGCAAGGCCAAGTGGGCCCCATATGGTTTAAAAGTGGGCAGAAAATGTGGACCTAGTTGGGTTTGTCCACAGTTTCTGTGGTGACCTCACCTGTGTTTGCCCACATTAGCTTCAGTAGACACTCAGTGGGTAGGCACGCTACGCTAGCCAGCTGTCCAGTGGACAGTGGAGCTCCCTTGCTCGCTACAGCGGTCCTCACTAGCTCACTACATGGGAGGTCACTAGCTTGATACAACAGAGCTTGATACAATGTAGCTTGTTAGCTCAATACAGTGGAGCTCGCTACAGAGTAGCTCACTAGCTCAGTACAGATGAGCTCGCTAGCATGCGACAGTGGAATTGGCTAACTTGCTACAGGGGAGGTCGCTAGTTAAAACAACAGATCTCGCTAGCTTGAAACAACAGAGCTCACTAGCTTGACACAATGGAGCTTGCTAGCTTGATATAGTGGAGTTTTCTAGCTCGCTACAGCGGAGCTCACTAGCTTACCAGTCGCCACCGAGGAGCTGACTAGCATGCTACAGTGAAGCTCGCTACAACGATATAGTTGCTAGCTCGATATTGTGGAGTTTGCTAGCTCGCTATGGATTAGCTAGCTAGCAAGCTGCAGTAGAGCTCACTAGCTTGATACAGCAAAGCTAGCTACAGTGAAGCTTGCTAGCACGTTACACTATCCACCGGGCGGCTGGCTAGCGTAGGGCAGGGATAGCCAGTTTTATTTAGTCTGTTTAGTCTTTAGCTGTTTTAATATTTTATGATTAATTTTCTGCATCTGTAAAATTACTAGCATGAAGCCCAATAAGGCAAATTTTCTTTGTGATATTGGGCTATAAATAAAATGGCTATTACTACTATATTTAAACTCAATAATCTCATTTGACATTCTGTCACTATTCAGTATTCGGCCAAGAGTTTTATTTTTTTCTTTAGCTTCGGCCAAAAATGTTCCCTTCGGCGCATCCCTACCACGTACACTAGTTAGGTGACATAACAACCATGAGAAAGCTGTTGCTTTCTAAGAAGTCCACATTTAACCATTATCCAGCCGATTACCTGATAATCCGGTCTGGCCTGCTCCTTTGACACTTTCTCTTTGACTACCACAGAAGAAGTAACCATGGAACAAACTATTTTAAATATCTGTGTTAGTAAATAACTGCTTCATTACGTCAGCATTTGGCAATAAGGTGTTGCAATTTAACACAAACTACATTCTTAGTGATTCATTTCAACAACAATTTATAATTTATGGTTGTTGACACAATTCATAGTCTGTATTTTTGTTCATTCTGAGCGATCCGATTCACTAAATACCTGCTACTTAACAGTGCAGGTGAAGTTTTCCAGATTCCTTGAATGTCTTCAAGATAATAAATTAAACATGTTTACAAACAAACAAGAAAACAAGAATGAATGTTAAATCCATTCACATTTTAGTTTGATTGAGTTGTTGTTTTTCCACATTGGAATAACGAATCATTAGAACATTCTACCACTCTCTATGGTCACGTCTTTACTTCTCTGAGTTTACACAACGTTCTAGAATCAAACCAAGTATGTCTAAATATCTTCTGCTGCTCTTTATCTCAGGATATTCCTCTGAGAAGAAAGACAACGCCACTCCAAACAGACCAGGTCAGGGAAGGCTCCTGCAGCTTTAAGACTATTTGTCGTGCTTTGATTGGGTCATAACCTTAACGTATGTGTGTAATAAACTGGAGCCGCCCTGTTTTATACCACCGTCTGTTTAGATGCTGTCAGAGAAAACAATGTCAGCAGCTTTGGAACCAGAACCCTGAGATAAACACGCCAGCATTCAGGAGTGGAAATAGAACCATTGAAACAAGACACGTGCGACACACTGTAGGTCACGGATCAACCACAAAACTCAGACCTTCTACAGCAGAAGAAACACCAAATCCACTTCACAAGTGTTAAAATCTATTCATGACAAGCATGGACATTTTACTCTGTTATTATTGAAGCTAATAGAAGTGAAATTAACGAAATGTTTACATTTTTATGCTAAAAACTTGAAAAAATCTTCCTCTGTGCTTTCAATGTTACTGAAGAGAAACAAAGTGGAAACCTCACCCCGCACCATGCGTCAGCACAGTCACAAAGTTCAATATTAAGGGGTTTAAGTAGGAGCTTTGGCCCGCTTCCCGTTCAGCTGTGACATCGGTGACTGATCTGGATCAGAGCAGAGTACAGTTTCAGATTGGACCCTGAAACATGCGGAAAAGCCTTCGTAGTTCCATAGCGCTGAGCCGGAAGTTTTAGGAGCGCTTAGGAATCTTAAGACTTTAAACAGAGATTGTTTGAAAAACTTGATTTACACGCAAATACAACAACCCAAACTTGTTGAAATGGTCAAAAATGAGGGTAAAAACACGAACTTTGGCGTTGAGACAAACAACTGTGGAAAACGTTTGCAAAACTTTTCAGTCGAGTCGTTCAGCTGCTTCCAACATGAAGGGATCTGTGGCAGAAGAACAAACCCTGGAAAGCCTTAAAGTGGGACAATGTTCCAACTTTGCATGACGTCCAAGATGCAAAACAAGTAAATGAACATAAATATTTTATTTAGAACTACTTTGAAGACCAGCTGGTTTGTGTTGTTGGTTGTCAGAGACTTTAGTCTGACGTTTTCTATCACACATCAGTGTTTAGCCCACATCTAGCTAACGACTGAGCCTGCTTTTGCAACAGCGATGCATTGCTGTGGCAATAAGTCTGATATTTTTAACATATTTGAACCGCAAAGTGTGAGAGGTTACAGTTCCCAAACAAAACATGAATCCAACCCAAGAAGGGACTTCACTAACTAAAACTAAAACAAGGAAGTTTTTAAAGTCCCCCATGACCATTTTTAATTGATTAAAAAAAATGTTCCCGCTAGTGTTTTATTTATGATTATGATGTTTTTAACCAGAATTCCAAAACCTAAATGTCTTAAAAAGACATTTTTCACGTTGATCTGAAGCCTCTGTTTCCAAAATCTCCACTGAGGGGGCGTGGCTTTTGGAGCTCCGCCCCTGATCCCCTCCGTCTGATTCTGATAGGTCTGTGTCTTGCTAGCACAAATCTTCATAAAAACGTCCATCAATCTGGGTAACGTCCAGCCATGACACGCTAGGAACAGATGAACGTTTAGTGCATGTGCAGCAGAGCTGTTGATGGAAAGAAGATCATTCATTCAAACAGAGTCTGTCCAAGACAGTTTGACAGATTTAAAAGGAGAAATACTACATTTGTTCTCTTTCAAAAGAAGAATACCACACATGCATGTTAAAAAACTCAAAAAACAGGATTTTCATCAGATGGGGACTTTAAAAGTCAACATTTAAATCACGTTTTGTTTATTCCCTTTACATCCTTATTTCTAACATGTTCTTCCTGGTGCCGTCTTAATCTTTTCCAGTCACTAATTGCTTTTAGTTCCTGTTTGTTTACAACTCTCAGTTTTACTTGATGATCTTTTGTTTCGACGCTCCTGTTCTCAGTTTATTTTTCCTCAAGAGTTTCAACTTTAGCTTATAGACCACAAATTAAAGCAAAGAAACAAACAAATTCTGCACATTTAGAATTATTTGAATTCTAAAGGGTGATGTAAAGGTTTCAAAGAGTTACAGAAACAATCACTGGTCTGCGTGTCACAACGGGAAACATACTCATAAACAAGTTAAAATAGCAACATGGAACCATTTGTGGGGCCCACAGATGTTACATATCCAAATATAAATACCCCAAGTCCTTTTTTTAGTACGTGAAGAGTTAAATACACTCAGGGTCATTGTGGATTGGACAGAGTTCATGTTACAGGCTCAGGAAGGGTCCAGTCCAACCTGCTAATGCTCACAACCTGGTAAGAGTTTCTAGAGAAAGCGATAGCTAAGAATCAAGAGAAGTAGTTTCAGGGCTGGTTATAGGTTTCCAAATGTCCTCTCTGTGGGACCATAAAGGCGTTATCTTATCACCTCCTATGTTTTTCTCTGAAAGATAGAAGGCGTGACAGGCGAGCCAGTCAAATCATTTCCATGTATGCAGGTGTCGTGATGTCAGGCTGTTATGCAACCACGCCAGAAGAAGAGCTAAAATGTCAATCACTCCTGTGAGAGTAACAACATTGTACGTAACTCCGTACTCTGATAGCTGACAGCTTTATCTGCTGTTTTAGCCTGAGACTTTCTGATTGTATATCATGTTATGCCTGATAAGTATAAAACAAACACTAAAGCACAATGATGACACAGTGGTGTAGTGTGTCTCACCATGGTTCAAACCCTGGCATGGTCCTTTCCTGTGTTCTCCCCACTCATGTGTGGGTCTTCAAAGTCCAAGAAATGTCCGGTGTGCTTCATAGTTTAGGTGTTTGTCTCAATTTTTGCCCTGCAACAAACTAATTTAATAAAAATCTTTAATTAAATCAAATTTTTCCGAGGATGGATGGAAGTTTGATTGGTGTTGTGTGACTGAGAGCTTTCTGTAGTTTCTGCTCACTTCCTGCAAATGTTGAACTTTAAATTCACATGCAAATCCTGCATGCAACACCACTGAAACCTTCCTCTGTGAAGCCTCTCTGATCAAAGGATCGGTTCTCCTCCTTCATTTTCATTTTCCAGGCAATGTTGAAGTGAGCTGTTGAAACAAGACGCATATAAACGTAATCAAATTCCATCCGTATAAATGGACTGTTCTTTCTAAGTAGAGCAGCAGATCGCATCAGAGATACTGAATGTTCAGGACTAATCATTCAAATATGACGGGACTAAAATAATCCTCTTGAAATGTCTGTATAGGTTGTGTCGAATGGAGTCGATGTGTTAGAACTCAAGCATTCCTTCTTACTAACTCAAGAGAAACACAGAAAAGGACAATGGGACGCCAACTGTGACAAAGACAAGAACCAAAAGTAGAACTTTAGGGTCCAAAAATAACCCAGAGGTGGAGAGGGTAACTAGTACAGTGACTGGTCTAGAATAATCTGGATTATGGTTGATGACTGCAGTGAAGACAGATCTGATTACTTGCTGGTTCTCCACTATCCCTGGTTTAAAAAAATAAATAAAAAAGTGGTGCCGTTGCTGGTTAAAGACCCACTTTGATCATCTTTTGATCTATTTTCAAAGTGTTCCCAGTGCTCTTTTAATTATGATTACTATTGCTTTTTTAGACTTTTTTGTAGTGAAGAGGGAGCTGAGTCAGAAAGCAAAGCTCTCAATTTACCGGTCGATCTTCGTTCCAGTACTCTCCTACAGTCATGAGTTCTGGGTCGTGACTGAAAGAACGAGATCCCGACTACAAGCGGCTGAAATGAGTTTCCTCCGGAGGGTGGCTGGGCGCTCCCTTAGAGATAGGGTGAGGAGCTCAGTCACCTGGAGAGAGCTCGGAGTAGAGCCGCTTCTCCTCTGCATCCAGAGGAACCAGGTGAGGTGGCTCGGGCATCTGGTCCGGATGCCTCCTGGACGCCTCCCTGGTGAGGTGTCCTGGGCATGTCCCACTGGATTGAGGCTCCGGGGAAGACCCAGGACACACTGGAGAGACTACGTCTCTCGGCTGGTCTGGGAACGTCTCGGGGTACCCCCAGAGGAGCTGGAGGAAGTGGCCGGGGAGAGGGAAGTCTGGGAATCTTTGCTTAGACTGCTGCCCCCACGACCTGGTCCGGATGAAGCGGAGGTAGATGGATGGATGGAGTTGTGGGCGTAACTGTTGGTGTGGAAGTAAGCCTCCACTGATATCCCATCATCCTTTTGTTTACACACTCTCCTGCTAGCTTACACACCCAACCTAACATTAGCGGTGTAACAAAAATGGGGAGCGATATTGGAGCTATCCAGATTCCAGCTCAGACGAGAAAACAAAGATGTTCCTGGACCTATTTGTCTGCAGGTGGATGCATCAGAAGGAGCAGAGCAGGAAGCTTGTGGCCCGCCATCTGCAGCACCGACATCCCAGCTACAAGCTTTTTCAAATGACATGTTTTTTTCAGCTTTTGATTCCCAACAATTTGACCAAAGATTTCCTCAGAAAAGCAATTTTAATTTTATTTTTCGTTATAAATGTCGTCCATAACCCAAAAGATGCCACAAGAATATTTCAGTGGAGCAGGTCTATAAAACTCAATCACAGATTATTTCATACCTGCTGGGACATCAGTTTGTCCCTCTCTTAAGTTGAGAGAGGGGAGAATGTTAGAGTTCAGATTACAGTCATTAGCTGACTTCAGTATGTACTTTTGGTCACAATGATGTCACTTTCAATGACTGTAATTCAGAATATCCTTCCATCTTCCTACCCTGTTTGGGCCTGTGCAGGGACAGGGATGTTGCTGGAGCCTATCTCAACTTCATCCAGTCCATCGCGGGGCCACACACTCTCATTTCTGAGAAACCCTTTTCTAACTTATGAGCATTTGTTTGGACAGTTGGAGGAAGTTCCAGAGGAAACCCACACAGACACAAGGAGGACATGCAGACTCCACACAGAGAAGAATGCCGCTGGGATCTGAACCTTCATGCTGTGAGGCGACAGAGCTAACGGTCACACCACCACGCACCAGTACTTCAGAAAATGGTCGGCGTTTTGTGACCTACAAGTTTACAGAACAGGTGGGTCGAAGTTGAGACAAAGGTTGGTTTCTTTGTTCCTTCTTCGAATCTTTGCTTTGTGGGAGTTTGTAAAACTGTTCTCATCTCAGATGCTTTTTTCAGTTTTCCAACAGTTTCTAATTCCTTTATATTTTCTTCCAGAAAAAGAAACCCCACATCTTCACACGGTTCAGATTGCAGCTTTGCCTGATGTTTATGTTAGAACTAGAGGTATCAGGTAACCTCGGGTCGGGTTACATAAGACACTGAGGCTGAACCAACCACAGCTGTTACAAACAGATTAACAGGGCAACCCAGTCCCTTCCTGCTCTGTTTCAATGGTTCTGTTATTCTCAAAGCTCTAAGAGATGAAACATTCTGTTTCTGTTCAACTTTCAATGGGTTCAGGTGTTCCCTCCTTAATTAGGCTTAAAACCCAACCGAATTCTCGGAAAGTTTGAAAAGCATTGTTCCAAAAAATTGATAAGTTTGAAGTTTTCCATCTGACATTTACGTGACAAACATTGCAAAAAATGTCAGGGCTTTGTAGAAACATTTAATTCTATTCACATAGCCCAATATCACTAAACAATGGCCTCACTGGGCTTCACGCCGGTAATTTTACAGAAGCAGAAGGTTACTCATTAAATATAAATAACAGCTAATAACTAAACAGACTAAATAAAACTGGTTATCCCTGCCCTTGGACCCTCCCTCCTTAAAAACCCAATTCAGGAAAAAAGGAAGAAACCTCAAGGATGTCCGCATGAAAAGATCCTCTCCCCGAATGGACAGGAAATTTACCAGGACTGTTAAAGAAGAATTAGCTTATCTAACTCTACAACTACAAATTTGAATAGAGTTCAGCCAGATAGGACTGGGGGACAGGCTGTGGTGAGCTCCATGGCCAAGATGAGCCAGGGGCGTGGTCCACAGCCGAGACGAGCCAGGGGCGTGGTCCACGGCCAAGACAAGCCAGGGGCGTGGTCCACAGCCAAGACAAGCCAGGGGCGTGGTCCACGGCCAAGACGAGCCAGGGGTGTGGTCCACGGCCAAGACGAGCCAGGGGCATGGTCCACGGCCAAGACGAGCCAGGGGCGTGGTCCACAGCCAAGACAAGCCAGGGGCGTGGTCCACGGACAAGATGAGCCAGGGGCGTGGTCCATGGCCAAGAATAGAAGCACAGGCAATTCACTTGGAAACTGAAATCTCTCCTGCTACCCCAGAGGGGAGTGGGAAAGGGGAATAATATATGAATCACACTGCACCAAACAGAAGCACGGAGAACGTAATATAATAAGTAATAAAGAGGAGAGGTGAAGTAAATGAGAATAGAGAATAGAACCCCAGAGCTGATGTGGATACTAACGATGATAAAAAAAAATCTGAAATTATTAGTGTATCAATTCTAATCTAGATCCATGAGAGCTACAGCAGAGGGAACCGACCGCTAGGACCTGGTTTATCAAGCCAACTTCCCTCTGCTGAAGTCAAAGCACCTCTGTGTGCTACTTACTGGCAGGACTCGCTGTTTTGAATTTCTATCTTCCTTCATTTGTTTAGAAATCAAACAAGGGAAGCCTACTATTCAAATAAAGACTGGTGTTAAAAATGAAAGTAAAACAGAACCGACCTTCATAACGCCATATTAAACACAATCTGCTTTTAAACCTTATTACTGATCCTGCCCTAAAGTTTGAGAAATCCTCTAATGCTGCAGGAGAAACAGCATGCTTCCTTGATCTATTGATGCATATGTTACTTGAGGCTTTGAGTTCAGAACATGCCGTTCTTCTGGTTCCCCTACAGAGACAATTCAATTCAACGCTAACAGCCCATGTGATCCGTGTGGTTGTTTCTCAGATGTGATGGAAACTTCAGAGCGAAGCCTCATGTACACAGTTTTAAAAAGACTTGCAGACCGTTTTAGAAAGCAGTGGAGGGTCAGACAAAGAGTGGCCTCGAATCACCTGCCTTGGTTGACCATCATCAGACTGCAGGGCTATTCCGAGGCAGCGGTAAAAATGGGAAAGGGGGGAACTCACCCCGCTACGCTGCATGGTGATCGTGTGACTCTTTGCTCTCACCGACACATATAGTTATGCACTTCCACTCGCACGCTCACCCTTTCCAGAACCTCATGTACGTCTGAAGGGAGCAGGGCGTGAGAACATGGACATGCTGGGAGAGTAAACACTGGAGAAGGCCCTGATGACTGATTCCTCAGTAAATGACTGTAGTTTGTGTATTTGACCTGTTTGATCATCAACAAACTACAACCACTAAGTAACAAAGAAACAGCTTTAATTAATGACAAATGAGGGCTTCACACTAATGGAGGAACTGTGTACAGATAATGAGGACTGATCATCCCCTCCACCCTTGTGTTCCAACAGGAAGTACCTGCTGGTCCCAGAAAGCCATTTTCATTTTGATTTTCTTTATCTCGTTGTTAGAAACTGACCAATCAGACGCCTCAATAAGAGGCATTTGATTGACAGATTCTCGGACCAATCAATTCTTGCTGACATTGTCTGGTCCCAAAATGGCAAAATCAGACGATGTCCGTACAGCGGAAAAATGTCGACTGAATGAACTTCATTGGAACATGTGGTTAGAGCCTTATGTCCATCTCTATTCATGTCAATAGTGCCGAGTCCTGATTTTAAAGATGTGAGGAGTGGACTGCAAAAACTGAACATAAATAAAGAAAAAATTCTTATTTTCTGTCTTTAAAAAATTATATTTTCAAGAAAGTTTTTCCATAGCAAAATAATATTAGTTTGAGAAAACACGTTTTAGAGATTAGAATTCTTCTCTTAAAATAAAAGTTCTTGGTGGGACGGTTTTCCTTTGACTCTATTGGCAGATTTTTTTTGGCTGATTTAAAGTCATTGTGCTTCTCTTTGAGTTTTCAACCTAACAGAAATAGAAAATAGGTTTTAAATATGAAGGACAGTATTGTTCTAAGCTTTTATGTGGATGGTCCTAGTGAACATTCTGTTAGTTGTTAGAAAACGTTTATTATGAGGATTTTGCTGTATTTCCCACCAACTGAGTGGTCGGAAAGTTCTCAGAAAACAGAGTCCTGAACGTTCTCTGAAAGATTGTGTTTCTCTTCTTCCAGCTGTGTGAGAAACACGTCAGCCAAAGTGATGCTCTAGAGGACAGACGCTGCTGTTACACTGACTGCTAACCCGTCCTCTCTATTCTCAGTGGCTTTCAGTTCTTAATGAAATATCAGATAATAAATAATAGATAAGTATATACACCCACTCATAACTAAAGTCAGTCATTCAGAAGAATCTCTATTTGACAGAACAATAAACATGTTTGAGATTAAGCTGAAGTTTATTTAGGTTTAAGCCCCAGATATTCATGTGGGGGTGAGAATCTGTCTTCTTTACACCTCAGCCTGTTTACTCTTCTGACCTCTACAGCGATATTTGTTGGCCACTGCTGCTCTCCAGTGGAGAAATGCTGATGGATAAAAAGTAAATAATACAGGAATTCCCTTGTCATGTACAATACGCTTATATATAAGAATTTAAGGCAGATCAAATGATTTATTCATTTGCCTCTAGCTTCATTTTTATTGTAGACATTTTCTTTTTTTGTTTTATTTGTTATTTTTACTCTAATCATATTGAACAATCAGTTTTGGCTAACAAAAGATATGAATCCAAAACTAGAAATGGGTTAGAATATATATATACATTCAAATTACCCATAATTCAAGTAGTTTGAATAATTATGAGTTGGAACTTTCATCTTTTATAATTTCTATCACAGACATTGCATTGACAGTTAAATCAGTGGACATATCAACCCCTCCCCTCCCGTGTTCCAAACAGGAAGTACCTGCTGGTTTCAAGAAGCCAAAGTTTCATAGACTTCCATTGAGAAATAGACAGTTATTTCTCTTTCATTTTATTAGTCAGAATAACCATTCATGCTTTGATACATTCTTCTTAACATAGTCTATCTGATTGTCATTTTTAAAATATATTTTTTTCTTTATCACAAGTTATTCAAATCATAAACTGACCAATCAGATCCCTCAGTAAACGCATGTGGTGCCCACTAGCCCCGCCTCCAAGGTTTGATTGACAGCTTCTCACGAGCTACTTTCAGTGGAAGGGGTGTGGTCTTTGAACAAGCTCACTCATGATTGGCGACAGTAGTTCCTCTAAAAGCGTGACTCGGACCGACCCGGACCAATCACTGTTGACAGGTTACAAAATGGCGGCAGACGATCAGGAAGTGACCGCTTTGGCCTGATATCGCTAGAAGCCTTTTGCTTCACATTTTGGTTACTTATTGTTTTCTTGTAAATAAATGTGTTATCTTACACCATTTCTAAGTTCAATTTTACGCTATATCCCAGATCCCCTCAGACCAAAAAGTTTGTGTTTGTGCTAAAATGTGTGGAGAGAAAGAAAAACTAATCTTTTGTATGTACTGTACCAAATTGTAAATGTTTGAAAGCTAACCACGAATCACAACTGACTTCATAAAATCATGGTATAAATCGAATCCAAACCCACTTCATCCCTGTTGGGATCATGGAGGTTTCTGGATCCAGTTGCAGCAGGATAAACTCTAAATGGGTCAACAGGTCACCAGCGTATTGCGGAGCCACACAACCACACATGTGGTACCTTGGGAAAGTGATACACCATTTAACCTGTGAAGTATGTCTCTGGACTTTGGGAGGAAGCCAGATTTCTTACACATGTACACAAGGAGAACAAAAAAACAGAAAAGAGGGATTTGAACCATGACCTTTTTGTTGTGAGATGAACATCAGTGCAACTATCAAAGCCATGTAGTGATTCTTGGAGTTTGTTGGAATTAGGATGGAGATGCATTTATTCAAATTAGCCAAATAAAAATGTCCTGTCACACTGTGTTCATGAAGCTGCCAGAGTGTTTTTCTTTCAGCGGTGAAATTCAAGACCTTCAAAGTGGGTCGCTTTTAGAAAAATCCATCAGATCTCCTTACATGAAGCCCGGGCTCATAAATAGTCATTTTATAGCACACGTGTCAAAGTCAAGGCCAGATCCAGCCCTCCAGATTTTTTTATTTTATTGTTAATAGAAGCCCAATTTTATCTTACGCTTTTTTTAACTTGTATAATTTTGACAAAATATATTTTAAGATATAAGGTTTAAGTTGATTTGTTCTGGAATAATATTCTTGGATTTTTATTATAGATAATTATGTTAAAAAGCTACAGTTTCAAAGTTTTAAAAATTAGCATTCTGCTAGCTTTTGGATTATTTTGGCATTTACTAAAATGTTTTTGGCTTTTTTAAAGTTAACTAATATTTTAGCAACATGCCAGCTGTTTTGGCTAATTTAGACTTTTTTCAATTTTTTTAGGCTATTTTGAAGTTTAGCCATTTTTTTCAGCTACATGCTAGCTGTTTTCACTAACTTAAGAATTTGTGTGTTTTTTAGGCTAGCTAATATTTTAGCTGGCTATCAGCTTCAGCGTTTTTAGCTACAAGTTTCAGCTATCAGCAAAGTATCTTCAGCCGCCAAATTCATTTTACTGCATTCACGCTAGCGGGTACTTCTATATATCTAGTTCATAGTTATGGTAAAAAGTTACTGTTTTAAATTTTTAAAATGTAGTTTTAGAGTGTGCAATGAATGCTTATCCTGTTTGGCCCACGACCTAAGGTGTGTTTTGGATTTTGGTCCCTTATGCGATTGAGTTTGATACCCCTGTAAAGTATTCTAAAACCCATAAAAAATATATATATATATTTAAAGCAGGCCTGCGTAAAAATAAACGTTTACATGGAAACGCACGTGCGCATAAGCTCGAAAGGGACGCTGTCTCTTTAAATCCCTCGCAGTGACGTAGTCGTGACGTGTCTCCACGCTCTGGTTTCCTCTTCCTTCCGTTGTCAGTCCGTAAGATTTACTGAGGTTTCATTTACACCGTAAAGAAGCGTGTTTTCCGGAGCGGGGCCACCATGGGCAGTGAGTTTTATTCTGTTACTCGATACTTTTTTATACGGTCACCTGTTTTTTTTATGAGAACAAACTTCAAATGAGCTTTAACTTTGTTTTTCGGAACTTAGCTAGCTGACAGCATCGATGCTAGCAAGTTGCTAGTTTGTGTTATTTGAAATATTGTTGGTAAATGTATTTTTATTGTTGAAGTTTTTGATTATTTGTACTGTTTTAGATGAATTATATGTGGTGAAATTTGTGTAAAAGTTGTGTATCTCGACTTAAAGTCTCGTTAGCCACTCATTCAAAGACACTGACAGTAGTGATGACGACGCATTACACATCCGCCGCTAGCATGGGCTGTTTCAGATGCTGCCGTGTACTCGTTCACTGTACGAGTAAACGGACATTATTATGTGAAATAAACGCCGAAATACGGTGGTATTCGATCCGCTGATTAGCTTAAATGCACATTTTACGTCGAAATTTGCATTCCGCGTGCGCCTCCCCCCCACAATCAGTGCCACGTCCTGCTGAAGGACAGTCCAGTAAAAACTACCGGTCGCTTGTTGTTTGCAGTCAAATTCCTGGAAGTGATCAAGCCGTTCTGTGCGATCCTGCCAGAGATCCAGAAACCGGAGAGAAAGGTTTGACTTTTTAATATTTTCTTCAATTTTATGGAAGAACAATGAAATGTGATTAAGTTAACCCTTTAACACCGGAGTTCCAGTGTTTCTGTTCTCTGATTTACTGTCATTTACTAATTGTTAACACAATCATTCCAGTAGATTTGGAAGGAGAAAAGCGGCGTGAGACGCTTTTCTCCTTCCAAATCTACTGGAATGATTGTGTTAACGATTGAAAAGTTACAGTACGTTAACAATTTTGTGTTTAAGCGTCACCGGTGACGCATCAGGTGTTAAAGGGTTAATCTGTGCAGAGATTTGCCTAAAATTAAACAGCTAAAAATGTGTTTCACCAACAGATCCAGTTCAGAGAAAAAGTATTATGGACTGCCATAACGCTCTTCATCTTCTTAGTGTGCTGTCAGGTATGTATTCAGTCAGTAGCAAAAAAAGGGTTTTATGAAAAGACAATGACAACTTTCAGACACGCTTTCATCTATTTACTGTAATAATTTTATTTTTTAATTATGCACTACTGCAAATAAGTATGTGACAAAAATGTTGAAATTTATTGCAAAACTAGTCAAAAGAACAATATTAATTAAATCACAAATTTGGTATTAAATCAATATTCATTTCCATGTTATCAACTAGGCGACCCCTGAAGGGAAAAGCTGAAAGGAAAAGAAGAAAGAAGATGTTATCAAATAGGGCTGCCAAAAACGATTATTTCAATAGTCGACTAATCACCTTTGACTTTTTCAGATTAGTTGACTAATCGGGCCATACACAAAGTGGATGTAAAACACACATGTCTTAACCATCATTAGCTTTAAACTAACTGAAAACTACACATATAGCATTACCTGCGATAATGCTAGTGCGAATGCTGTAAGCTGAATTTGGCCGCTGAAGATGTTGAAATTGATAGCTAGAAATTTCGACGTTGATAGCTGAAATTTCTAAAGCTGATAACTGAAAAGCTAAAATATTAGATGTCAAATTACCCTAAAAAGCTGGAAAAAAAACCTAAGTTAGCCAAAAGAGCATGTAGCTGAAATATTAGCTAAACTCCAGAAAAGCCTAAAAAAAAAACAAAAAAAAAGCCTAAGTTAGCCAAAGCAGATGACATGGTGTTGAAATATTAGCTAAACTCCAAAATAGCCTAGAAAACTAATACAAAGAAAGCTTAAGTTACCCAAAGCAGCTAGCATGTAGCTGGAATATTAGCTAAAAAACCTTAATAAATGTCAAAATAGTCCAAAAAGCTAGCTTACGCCATTATAACTTTCAACTTTACTACATTCTGACTCCATATAATATAAAGTAACGACTAATTGAATATTAAATTAGTCGTCTAATTGTGGTAGCCCTATTATCAAATAAGAATACAGAAATCTGCTCCTGTAAGGTTTTAGACTTTAGTTGCAGCCAATCAGCTTGCTAAATTCGATCATGTGACCTCTTGTACACAGAGGCTTGTGAACCTACAAATCGTACTCGTTATTTGTTATTGTCTCAGAAAATTTGCTGGAGATTGAGAACAAAACAACAATAATCGACTAGCAGTAAAATAAACGCCTAACTTATTTTTTTTGTGAAACGCAATTTTCGTCCGGAAATTTTCCTAACTTGTACTGGACGGATTGAAAAAAAATCCAGAAGCAGGTTGGAGACAAAATTATGGACTGAAATATCACTAGATGTGCTTGCATGTATGCTAGCACCGATGCAGCCTCCTGCACAGGCAGCTGGTCTGGCAGAAAGTTCTGGTGCCTCGGACAACCAATGAGAGAGTTATGACACTTTGAGCGCTCTAATCTTTGTTTCTGGTCACAAAAATTTGACTGTTTTGCTGTTTATTCAGAAATAAAATCACATCCTACTTATGATCACTTTAAATTCCATAACTTTCTTATTCTTTGAGCTATCTGAATGATCTTTATGCCATCGGAAAGGTCTGATTCAGCCCTCTCCAGTGATCTAAGATCAGAGAAATCCACTGTATTTTAAGATTTAATTTTATTGTCATTTTTACATTTTTTCCCCAGATATTCCATTCTTCTTATATTTAAAAGAAAGGGGAAAAACATGATCACAAACGTGATTTATGAAAGGGACTTTGTAATTATTAAGTATTTAAAGGGCACAGATTCTGTAACAGCAGCGGTCTGACGGATTCCGTACCCCCTCTCCTTTTACATAGATTATGTGGTAAAAGACAAACGGCTCACAAAAACCCCAGAATAAAGTCTGTCGTAATCATCCACCTTCTTCTTACCTTTTTGTGACAAAATATGACTAACAAAACAAATCAACGAAGACTGGGGACACTCATTCTGGAAGGGGGGACGACTTTTGGCACAACACCAGAACTCATGTCAACTGAAAAGGGAATTTGGTTAAAAAAGAGGCATTACAGACAAATGATTCTGTGTTCTGTTCTTCTAGATTCCTCTCTTCGGCATCATGTCGTCGGATTCTGCAGATCCATTTTACTGGATGAGAGTCATCCTGGCCTCAAACAGAGGTATTTGTCAATCAAGATGATTAAAAACTCGTCTGTCGTCTTGCTGATGAGAATCTTATCTACCAGGAACTCTGATGGAGCTGGGTATCTCGCCTATCGTGACCTCTGGCCTGATCATGCAGCTGCTTGCTGGAGCTAAACTCATCGAAGTGGGAGACACCCCAAAAGACAGAGCTCTCTTCAACGGAGCTCAGAAACGTGAGCAGATTCTGATCAGATGGAGCTTCAAACCAGGCTAAATGGGTCTTACATCTCAAATCTTGTGTGTCGTCAGTGTTTGGAATGATCATCACCATCGGCCAGGCGATCGTGTACGTGATGACCGGCATGTACGGAGATCCGTCAGAGATGGGAGCAGGGATCTGCCTGCTCATCATCATTCAGGTCGGAGCAACTTCTAATCAGGGATCTGTGTGGAACTTTATTGGATCGAAGGGAATTCTCAGTCTGGAGAACTGTTATGTCCCACTTGGAGAAGGGAATTACTGTTATTTATGGTGTGATTGCTTAGTAAGCGTTCACAGTATTGATTCTCCTGCTCTTTTCTGTCAATCACACTTTCAGGGATTTCAATAATCATCGTTCAGGACATTACTGCTTAAACTTTGGGTTTTCATAACCTTTGTAGTTTTTGAAATATTGATCAAAATAAGGAAATGAATCAGAAAGTCTTCAAATGTCAACATTTTAAGAAGATCTGAAAAGTTTCTTTACCTGAAATAATGCTAGTGTGAATGCTTTTGGTTGAAAGTAGATGCTGAAGCTTTTTGATGAAAATGGTGACAAAGTTTACTTTAATTGATAAAGGGATTTGCTGAAAATGCAAACACTATTTGCAAAATGTTAAATTTGCGAAAAGACTTAAAATGTCGCTAAAGAACTCTGAAAGAGCGCTGAGGTTGACCAAAATGTCTGAAAAGTTGGAGTACATGCCAAATTTGCAAAAATATTAAGTGCTTAAATATGAGCTAAGCTCCACGTTAGCCAAAAAAGCTAGCTTGTTGCTTAAATATTAGCTAAACTCCAAGATAGCATAAGATTCCTCAGTAAACTAAATCAGTTAAAAACGTTAACCTGTTGCTAAAATAGATGCTAAGCTGTAAATTAGCCTATTAAAAAACCTGTAGATAAATTAGTCAAAAAACGTTAGCATGTTGCTAAAGTATTAGCTAAGCTCCAAATTAGCATAAAAAAACTCAGTAAATGCCAAATTAGCCAGAAAAGCTAACAGATCTCTGAATTACTAGGTCAACTCCAACATTGTCTAAAATTAGACAAAAACGTTATCCTGTAGCTGAAATAGAAGCTAAACCCTAAATTAGCCTAAGAAATCCCAGTATTCAAATTAGCCAAAAACGTTAGCATGTTGCTGAAATATTAAGTAAAGAATACATTTTGAGAATCACTGTTAAAGATTGAAACAAAACCCTTGAATATATTTAAAGAGTTTTTAGGTTTCACGGTTTTTACATGCTAATTTAAAGTTTAGCTTCTATTTTAGCAACATGCTAACGTTTTATGCTAAATTAGTTTACTGAGGAATTTTAGGTTATTTTGAATTTTAGCTTGAATTTATACAATGTTGTAGCTTTTTTGATTAATTTGGCATCTACTCGGGTTTGTTTTTTACGCTAATTTACAGTTTAGCCTCTATTTTAGCAACAGGCTAACATTTATGACTGATTTAGTTTACGGAGGAATTTTAGGCTGATTTGGAGTTTAGCTAGTATTTAAGCAACACTCTTTGCAATCTTTGCAAAATTGGCATGTTTAAGGATTTTTAAGCAGTTTTACTACAAACCTTTCAGAAATTTAGATAAATTTAGAAACTTCAGCACTCTTTTATAGTTCTTTAATGAAATTTCCAGTCTTTTAGCAAATTTAACACTTTGCAAATAGCATTTACAGTAAATCCCTTCAGCAATTAAAGTAAACGACATCACCGTTTTCAGCTAAAAGCTTCAGCATCTTCAGCGGCTACTTTCAACAAAAATCATTCACACTAGCATTACAGCAGGTAATGCAACTGTTCTATTTTACCATGAGTTGTTTTTTAACCAATAACAGTAAATAATATTTTGAGGGTTTCATATAAACCTTAAATATCTGCTGTAACCCGTCTCTCTGCGTGTTCAGCTCTTCGTGGCCGGACTCATCGTGCTGCTGCTGGACGAGCTGCTCCAGAAGGGCTATGGGCTGGGGTCAGGAATCTCTCTCTTCATCGCCACCAACATTTGTGAAACCATCGTCTGGAAGGCTTTCAGTCCCACCACAGTCAATACTGGAAGAGGTGAGCCCCGCAGACGGGATCTGTGCTCTAATTAATGTGCATCTTTCCACAGTTCTGATGTTTGTGGCCTCGAACGTTTCAGGCACCGAGTTTGAGGGCGCCATCATCGCGCTCTTCCACCTGCTGGCCACCAGGACCGACAAAGTGCGAGCTCTGAGGGAAGCCTTCTACAGGCAGAACCTGCCCAACCTCATGAACCTCATCGCCACCATTTTTGTTTTTGCTGTAGTCATATACTTTCAGGTGAGTTGCTGCAGATTTCTTCGTCTGAGACTTATTCATGTTTTCGTAATCCTCTATCTTCCTCTTGCAGGGATTCAGGGTGGATTTACCCATCAAGTCGGCTCGCTACCGCGGCCAATACAACACCTACCCCATCAAGCTGTTCTACACCTCCAACATCCCCATCATCCTGCAGTCCGCTCTGGTTTCTAACCTGTATGTCATCTCTCAGATGCTCTCCACGCGCTTCAGCGGCAATTTTCTGGTGAATCTGCTGGGAACGTGGTCTGTAAGTACACGACATGTCCTTTTGTTGTTGTTTATGGACGGGGGGGGGTCGAGTTCGTCTGACTTTATTATGGACTAAAATGTTTGCAATTCATTGTAACAAAAAACACAAGGTGGAAGATGCTTCGATTTTATTCACAGTTTCATCATGTTAATAGATGATAAACATTTTTTTTGGCTTTTTCTTTAATAAAGTTCGATGGAGTATTAGGGCCAGTTTACAGGAATTTATTTTAAATTATGACAAAAATGTCATAAAATTCTGGTAAAGTCAAAACTGTTAAACTAAAAGAATAAAGTCATATTTATTACTTTAGGAGTCATGGGCTAAATGTATGACTTTTTTTATCGTAAATTTACTAAATTAAAAGTAGTAAAATTACAAGAAAAAAAATCGTAATTTTACGAGATTTAAAGTCGTAAATTTATGACAAAAACAAAAACCTCATAAATTTATATTAAAAGTCTTAAATTAACTAGAAAAAACATCGGACATTTTCGAGATTAAAAGTAGTAAATTTACGAGAAAAAACAGTACATTTACGTGATTTAACATAGTAAATTTACGAGGAAAAGTGTAAATTTACGTGATTTAACATAGTAAATTTACTAAATTTAAGTCTTAAATTTTTGAGAAAAAATGTTAAAATTAGTTAACAAGATTACAAGTACTGGTAGTATGTTTACCAGATTACGTCATTAATTTATGGGAAAAAATCGTAATTTCACTAGATTAAAAGTCGTAATTGTACGAGAAAAAAAAACTCATAAATTTACTAGATTAGAAATTGTAAATTTACTGGAAAAAAAATCATGTAAATTTAAGAGATTAAAAAGTCATAAATTTACGAGAAAACTCTTTATTTTTCCAGATTAAAAGTAGTAATTGTACGAGAAAAAAACTTGTGAATTTACAAGATTAAAGTGAAAAAAGTCTTTTAAAGCCGTACTCACAGATGAAAGACGAGGATCTTGTGAAGCTTTATCACCAGATCTGTGTCAAAATAGAAATTTGGAACATTTTAGCAACTTCAAATCAATTCTTATCGGTGAGTCCGACGTTCTGGTTCTGAGTCGGTAATGTTTAGTTTCATGTGTAAAATAAAGATCTCAGAGACGCACATTCACAGGGAAACCACTTGGTTCTGTCCTCTCAATTCTCTTACCCAGAATCCCATTCCCCTCAGTCATGTCTGTCATGTGCAGAATGACATCATGTGGTTCTGTTGGTATCATGAACAGGAAACGAACAATATCATGTACTTTTACATACGCTGCTACAGATCATCTGTGAGAATACTTCTTCATTTGCAGGACTCCACCTCCGGCGGCCCGGCCCGAGCTTATCCCATCGGCGGGCTCTGTTACTACTTCTCTCCCCCCGAGTCTTTCGGCTCCGTTCTAGAAGATCCCATCCACGCCGTCATCTACATATTCTTCATGCTCGGCTCCTGTGCCTTCTTCTCCAAGACTTGGATTGAAGTGTCTGGATCGTCGGCCAAAGACGTACGTCAGAACTTTGTCATCATTGGTTCTCTGTGCTGCTTCTCCTAAAGCTGTTCTGTGTTCAGGTGGCGAAGCAGCTGAAGGAGCAACAGATGGTGATGAGGGGACACCGAGAAACCTCCATGATCCATGAGCTCAACAGGTACCATCAAACACTATGTCTTTAAATGATAACTTTAAAATCATTTTACGAGAAAAAAGTCACATATTTAGGACTTTAAAAGTCATAGCATAAACTTGGTACTTTTTTCTTATTCATTTACGAGATAAAAGTTGTACAATTTACAACAAAAAACTTGTAAATTTACGAGATTAAATGAGAGACAGAAACTTCTGACCCATAAACTGAAGAGATAGCATGAAAAATTTGATTTTTTTGGATTATAAACTTTAAATCTCATAAATTTAAGAGAAAAAAGTCGTATATTTATTACTTCATAAGTCATAGGCAAAATTTATTACTTTTTTCTCTTACATTTATGAAGTTTAAAGTTTTAAATTTAATAGAAAAAAAACTTAACTTTATGAAATAAAAAGCGGACGATTTACAAGAATAAAAGTCGTAAAATCCTATATTGAAAGTTGTACATTTACAAGAAAAAAACGTGTAAATTTGAGATTAAATGTTGTGAATTTACAAGAAACAAAATCATAAATTTGGGATTAAACATTGTAAGTTTACTAGATGAAAACTTTTAAATTTACGACATTAAAATTTGCAAATTTACAAGATTAAAAAAATGTATTTTTTTCCGAGCACTACTTTTAAATTTACTAGATTAAAAGTTGTAAATTCATGAGATAAAAATCGTAAATTTATAACAATAAAAGTCGTAAAAAACTTGATTAAAAGTAGCAAATTTATGAGAAAAAAACTAATGAATTTGAGATTAAACGTTTTAAAGTTACTTGATTAAAATTCGTAAATTTGAGATTAAATGTCGTAGATTTAGGAGATAAAAAAAGTCATAAAATTCTCAAGGAAATAAAAATGGTAACTTTACAAGATTAAATGAGGAGACACAGAAATATGATTCATGATCTCAACAGAAAGCATTAATAATTCTCCGCCGTTTTCAGCTTGCTACCTCAAAACTTCTGATCCAGTATTTTGATATTTTTAGAGTCTTCCGTTCCACTCCGATCATCTTCTGATCCGTTTTCAAAGTGTTCCCAGTGGTCTTTGATTGTTCATTCTCCTCCAGAGCTGCTAAAGACCGTCCTCTGATTGCAGGTACATCCCCACCGCGGCAGCCTTTGGCGGCCTGTGCATCGGCGGTTTGTCGGTGATGGCGGACTTCCTGGGAGCCATCGGCTCCGGCACCGGCATCCTGCTGGCCGTCACCATCATCTACCAGTACTTTGAAATCTTCGTCAAAGAGCAGAGTGAAGTGGGCAGCTTGGGCGGCATGTTCTTCTAGAGCTGGCCCCGCCCCCTACCTTCTTCTTCAGGCGTCCTTCGTGCTGAGAGCCCCCTGCCTCTCTGACTCTGCAGCTTTAGGAGATTTAAGGAAACTTCAACGCTTGGTTCTGGTGGGATTCTAGAAGTTGCTGAAACTTGATCCCTCCAAACCCTGTTTTGCAACTTTTCCATGCGAGTCCAGATCTCAAGACCAACTTCCTGTGAAATCTTCAGACTGACTGAGGGCTTCAGTATGCGGCCGTACTCCATTTGTAAACCAGTCAACTGCTTGCTGTTTGGACCAGACGCTGACTCGGGTCACCCGTGACTCGTGGAACTGGTCCGGGTCTGAGCAGAACATTCGGGCTCATATTGGGCTCCAGCTTTACAATGAAAGTCTGAGCTGTCATTCATGTAACGTGTTCGTCATTCCCAGGAATCTACAGTATTAATTCTCTGATCTCTTTCACTCGTTACCCACAAACTATTTTTTATGTTTCAAAAGTGTCAGCTGAACTTCTGTTAGACCTTTTTTTTTAAGTTTTCAGTTCAGGCGTCCAATGACTTTTGAATTTGTACGAAGTGTAAAATAAAGAACTTGAAGATGTTCTAATAAATGCATTTCAGAACAAACTTGTTTTAAACATTTTAATGGAAAAAATGTTTGTGGATAATAATCTCAATTAAAAGTATATTTTTGGGGAAAGACTCACCCTTGTATCTTCTATTTATTTTTTAAATCTTAGCATAATAGTGGACAGTCTTTTTTAAATTTATGGTAATAATAGACGGAGTGAAGCAGTAGAGCAGCTCTTGATGTGTTCTTGTTTTTATGTCTGCGCTAACAGCTGAGATTTTAGAGATCACGCCGTCTATAAAGATCTTTATGGATCTTTTTTTTTCATTTGAACTACAGTAATTCTTAAAACTATGCAGGAAAATACAATGTAAAAGAAAATTAGAACTATTTTAGTTTAATTAGAACTTCTTGAGTTCTATCCTTGAAAATCGTGAAAATTGCCATTTCTCTGACTTCGCCACCAGATGGCCGCCAAACCGTAGGTCGTGTGGCCATCCCATAATAATTTCAAATGTTCCAGAGCTTATCCCCGACACGTGCCATGGGCTTTTGTTTGCGTATTTTGAAAAAAAAAATTTTTTTGGCCCCATAAGCAATTTTTGGCCCATTCATTTTTTTTACGAAAACGCTCGCCGTGATGTCATCGTTGGGGCGGGGGTCACGCGCAACATGCCAAAAATTCATTTTTACGTGTGATAAAATTTTGAGGTACTTCTCGTTCATGTGGCGGGGGTGAAATTTTGGCTCAATGTCTCAGAAAGATAGAATGTTAAAGCAAAAACAATATGGTCCTTACAGTCAGTAGACTGCTGCTGCGGGCCATAAAAATTTAAATGCACCCAAAAAGGGGCGGAGCAAAGAGACTTTGGCCCGCCCATTTCAGTCGCTGCATCATAAAATCGAAATTAATTTTTTTCTTCTGCTTCAATTTACCATGATTTGAATAAAAAATACTTAGAAATGTATTTTAAACGCTAAATGTTTTTTTTTAAATATACTGCATAATCAGAAAAACGCTACAAGAACAAGTTAAAAACACCAAAAAGAAGATTTTCGTGGAGTTTTGTGGTGAAGGCAGCTACGCCGTTCTTGTACAGCAGGGGGCGACAGCGCGCGCCGCAGCATCAGCGACACCGATCAGAAACAAAGAAGAAGACTTTGTCCTGCAGCAGCAGCAAGGATAGTTGTGAAACACGATGATGGATCTATGTGTGGATTAATGGACGTGAGCGGCGTTTTCTGCTCGTATCGGTACAGTAGAAGTCATCGATGAACTCCGGCGTGTTGTAGTGAATTCTGAAGAGAATCTGATCGTTCCAGCCTGAAGAAATGAGCTCGGCTAGACAGGAAGGTAAGAAGCTAGCCAACCAGCCGGCCGGTCAACTAACTTTCTTTATGAAACTATCAACTTAAATAGGAAGTTAATGAATAATAATCCTTAATCTGCAGTGAAACAGCTAATATTTAATCATGAATCTGTGGATAAAAGGATCTGAGTGAGCTTACACAACCACTTTAGTTTGTGTTCACTGTAGACTGAGGTGTTTGATAATCATGACTTACCTCGGTTATAATGTGTTTTTAAGGATAATTATTATTATTTTTTCACTATTTTTAGTAAATCAAATCGCCTTGTTTTTTAGGCCGCATGTAGTAACAGTGACTTCCAGGTCCTTGAACTGTCCATCAGATCAGGGTTTATGCTGGAGCTTCATCACTACATCGACCAACATATGTATTTGTTAAAGTGACTAAATGGGTAATAACTTACACATGCTATTCTGATTATTCAAAACTTTTGATTAATTATCAATTTTTATCACTTTGTATTTATTATTCTAAAATGATTTATTTTTAAAATGTCTAATTCTAGAACAAATATGTGTAATACATGAATATAATTAGTTTTAAAAGTATAAATATGATAAACTAGTCCAAATTTTAATGATTTTTTTTTCTTTTTTACCCCAATTTCAGTTTTTATTTGTTGCATTTTATTGTTGTACTGATTCTTCCCTTAAAAAAGAGGTTTTGAATCTCAATGGGGCCCACCCTGGTTAAATAAAGGTTAATAATAATTTTTGAACAAGAAGAATAACAACAACAACAAAAACTAACTAAAAAACAAGCAAACCAAATAAAAAAAAACAACACAAATGCTCCCACAATCTAAGATGTAATAAGAATGTTCAGTTTGAAATGGTTGAAGCTTTTAATGTAAATCGAGTCCTGAACTTGTCTGTATTTTGCATCAGTTCTGAACTGAGCGATGATGTTTACATGAAAGGATGAAGGTGAAGATTTAAAGCTTCTTTCTCATATTATCAGGAAAAAAATATGATTTTTTAATTTAGTTGAATCCCCCAGAACTACAGTGTTTATAAGGAAATATTATTTCACAAGTTTAGCTAATATTTTAGCATTATGCTAGCTGTTATAGCAAAATTAGCATTTTTTTCTAGTATTTTTAGGCCCCTTTGAAGTTTAGCTAATATTTTAGCATTATGCGAGCTGGGTTTTTTTTCAAAATTTGAAATTTTTCTGTTTTTTAGGCTAATTTTGCATTATGCTAACATTTTACCATAATGCTAGCTGTTTTGGCAAAATTAAACATTTTTCCAGTTTTTTAGGCTACTTTAAAGTTAGCTAATACTTTAGCATTATGCTAGCTGTTTTGGCAAAATTAGACTTTTTTTTCCAGTTTTTAGGCTAATTTGGCATTTAGCTAATATTTTAGAGTCATGCTAGGTGTTTCTTTTTTTTATTTTTTGTGGCTAAGTTGGGATTTAGCTGATATCTCAGCAAGCTTTCAGCTTCAGTAATTTCAGTAATCAGCTCTAGCATCCTCAGCAGCCACATTCAGCTTGCAGCATTCACACTAGCATTATCACAGGTAATGTTATATACTGTATCTGTTTCACTTTTTATCCAAGTGGAATTTTTCTCAGTATAATGCAATCCAGACACGTTTGTTTCTGATATTTCCATTTTTTTTTAACATTTAATGATCAACAGGAAAAGACAAAATTATCTTTGTCACCAAAGAAGATCATGAAGCTCCCAGCAATGCTGAGCTGGTAGAAGAAGATCCCAACGACCCGTATGAGGAGCAAGGTATGGAGAAGAGCAACCCCACAACTGAATCCTTCCCTCTTACTGTTAGGAACTCTTTAAAAGTATGAAACTTGTGCTTTCATGGCAGGTCTCATCCTCCCTAGCGGTGAGATCAACTGGAACTGCCCCTGTCTGGGCGGGATGGCCAGCGGTCCCTGCGGGACGGAGTTCAAGGATGCCTTCTCCTGCTTCCACTACAGCAAGGAGGAAATCAAAGGCTCGGACTGCATGGAGCAGTTCACAGCCATGCAGCAGTGCCTGCAGCTCTACCCCGAGCTGTACCCTCAAGAAGACGAAGCAGCATCCAAACAAAGCTCCAAAGACTCTGCTGCTGCTGAGGAGGACGAAGGGCCTTCGGGTTTAAACTCAACACCTGCCCTCGAGCAGGACTCTGATACCTCAAACCCCAACACAGACGGCTCAGCTGGGAGCTAATAGATCCAGTATGTGTGTGTATGTATGTGAGCCTCTAAGCTCAATGTCCACCTTCCAGTTCATACTGTATGGATCAAAAGTTTTTCTTTTTTAAAGTTATTTACTCATACAGACTGAAATCACTGACATAATTACAGCATCCTGACTTATTTGGTTGGATTAAAAAGAAATAATTAAAGCAAGCTTGAAAATAAAGCCAAAAATCTCTGTGAAAAGAGTCATTGAATGAAATTCAATTTAGGTTAAAGTTAGATGTACTTTTCCCGGCTCTTCCTGGAACTTCCAACCAGGTTGTGTTGGAGAAACTTCCAATGAAAGTTCAATCTCAAAGAAATCGGTCCGTTTGTCATTCAAATCCGAATCCTTAAATGTTCACAGAGCAGGAAGGACAGAGCCGGATAAACTATCTGAGTCCACTGCTCAAGTATTAATCTGAATCAGGTCAAAAACAGATCAACAGACCNNNCACACACACATTTGTTTTCCTCAGAGATGCTGATAACGTCAAAGACAAAAATGGGTTCAATATCATTTCTGTTACTTACTTCTGTATTTCTGTTTCCATGTTTGATCTTTTTAAGTGTCCAGGTCAGTTTCTGTCCGTTACACTTGAATTAAAGTTTATTTTTTATGAATCTCACTTTCTGGAGCTGCACTTTTCCTGCAACATCACTGAACTTCAAGTATTTTCCTGAACTGCATTTGACTGAATCGTTTGAGAGTGAAATAAATAATAATCATTTCTAAGAAAACGTGTCGCTGCACTTTGTCAGATGTGTTTGTTTCTAAGATGATCTTGTAAAGTCGATCTGTCCTCATTAGGATTCACTCACCGTACATAAACGATAATAACTTTAAGCCCCTCCAGCCTGGAAGTCATTTGGAGATAACTCGGTTAATTGTAGAATCAAGTGTCTCTTGCTCTGCTCGTCTTCGATCATCAATTTGGTTCATTTGGAGGTTTTTAAAACACCTGAGTGAATACAGTCTGTTTTCTTTAAGACGAGTGAATAATAATGTTGGTCCCATACAAAATAACTTTAATTTTCTGACAGTCAAGTTTGCTTTTATGAAAGAAAATCTTTTAGAAATTAATACGAACTGGAAAAGTTGCATAACCTGTGTTAATGCTAGTGTGAATGCTGTTTGCTGAATGTGGCCCCGGAGTGTGCTGAAGCTGTTTGCTGAAGGATGTTACTAATCGCTGAAGCGATTAGCTAAAAAATGCTAAAGATATTTTCAGAATAATAAAGTTGCTAAAGTACTAGAAGATTACCTGAATAACTTTTAGAAGTGGAAGACTAAAGTAATTTGCTTAAAAATCTGGAAGAATTGTTGGAAATTTAGAGAAAAGCTCTTCAAAACATGACAATTCAGCCAAAATGAAAGAACGTTGATCAAATACTAGATTAACTCAAAATTATCCAAATAAAACCTCCGAAGATGCCAAATTATCCAAAAAGAACTAGCACATTGCTAAATGTTAGCTTTACTAAAAATTAACACAAGAAAATCTCAGTTGATGCCGAATTAGCCAAAATAAAGCTACCACATTGCTAAAATATTAGCTTCAAAATTATCCCAAAACCCTAGAAGATGCCAAATTTGCCAAAAAACGAGCATATTGCTAAAATATTCACTTAACTCCACAGTAACCAAAAGAACATTCAGTTTATGCTAAATTAGCTTAAAAAGCTAACACATTGCTAGAATACTAGCTTAACTCAGAATTAGCCCAACAACATCAGCAGATGCCAAATTAGCCAAAACAAAACTAACACGTTGCTAATATACTATCTTAACTGAGAATTAGCCAAAACAACATCAGTAGAGTCCAAAGTAGCCAAAGGAAGCTAACACATTGCTAGAATACTAGTTTAACTCAGAATTAACCCTCCCCCCAAAAACTCAATTTTTTAGTTTAAAACAAAATATCACATTGCTAAAATATTAGCTAAACACCAGATTAGTCCTTAAAACCCTAATAGATGGCAAATTAGCCAAAAAGCTAGCATATTGCTAAAATGCTAGCTTAACTGAGAATTGACTCAAAAATCCCAGTAAAAGCCAAATTAGCCTTTAAAAAAAAAAAAAAAGCTAACATGTTGCTAAAATACTATCTTAACTTCAAATTAGCCCAAAATTGTGAAAAATGTTTAAATGCGTGAAAGATATGAATACTAAAAAGATAAGCATGAATGTCCTGAACATTCTGAACGTTTTGATACCAGACTTGCATAATGTGTACAAAGTGCACAAAAAATATGAAAACTTTCTTGGAAAATTGCAAAAATTTTAATAATGAGTTAAAGGTGTGAATTCCAAAAGTACACGCATGAATGTCCTGAACCTGCTGAACATTTTGATATTGCAAATGTTTCAAAACATCACAAAGTTTGTAAAGGATTTGAAGTTTTTCCAATTCATTTTCAATGGGGCAAAAGAAAAAGAAAAAAAATAAATAAATAAATAATAAAAAATTGCTCAAAATGTTAAAAAACGTAAAATATTTAGATTTTAAAAATACGTCCATGAATGTCCTGAATGTTATAATAGAAATTCTGCAGAAAATGTCAGAAGTGCTTGCTGTTTTGCAGTTAATTCAGAGACACAGGACAGTTTTGATGAGATTACATCAGATTATAGATTACTTTTGGTTCTTTTCATCTAAATCAGGTCCAGTTTTTGGTCTCAGTTCATAGACAGTTGTCCATAGCTCTCACAAAGTGTCAACATTCACAGAATAACACGTGACGGAGGAGTGGAGAAGATCTGCAGAGCAGGACTCAACCATCTGTTTCAGCAACGCACGAGGACAGAACGGAGATGGCAGGTTGTGAAGTCAAGGGTTTGTGTTCCCAGAGAGGAAAGAGAAACCCTGCACAGATGCCCCAGTGCCCCCCCTGCTGTGCCTCAGTTCTAAAGCCCCCTCCCTCATAGGAGACAGTAGTGAGCAAAAATACAGCAGGACAACAAACTGAACTCAAGATGAGGCTGTTTTAGGGCATTCTTCATGAACAGAGACTGAGATGTAATAATTGTGTAACATTTTGTCATTAAAGTAATGATATGACAGTGGTACCAGGTCACGGGACAGTGGCCTGAACACCAGCAAACCTGAAATCATGGTGGGCGAAACAATCAAAAAAATAAATTAGGCCAAAATCGCCCACAAAATTTCAAAATCCACTAATGCACGTGTCAAAGTCAAGGCCCGGGGGCCGGATCCGGCCCTCCAGATCATTTTATTTTATTGTGAATAATGACCCGATGTTATCTTATGCTCATTTCTAACTTATTTAATTTTGACAAAATATATTTTTATGGAGAGTAAAACATTGAAAGTTATTTAATGTTTAAGTTGATTTATTCTAGAATAATATTCCTGCATTTTTATTATTCATAATTATGTTAAAACGTTATGGTTTTAAGTCTTAAAAATTGTCATTCTGCTAGCTTTTTGGACTGTTTTGGGTTTTAGTAAGATTTTTAGGCTTTTCTGGAGTTTAGCTAACATTTCAGCTACATGCTAGCTGTTTTGGCTAAATTAGGCTTTTCTTTTTAATTTTTAGGCTGTTTTGGAGTTAGGCTAACATTTACATGCTAACTTTTTTGGCTAATTTAGGCTTCTTTTTCTCCGCTTTTTAAAGATATTTTTAAGTTTAGCTAATTTTTCCAGCTACATGCTAGCTGTTTTGGCTAACCTAAGTTTTTTCTTTTTAATTTTTAGGGTAAATTGGCATTTAGCTAATATTTTAGCGGGGTATCAGCTTCAATATTTTTAGCTATCAATTTCAGCATCTACAGCTATCAGCACTAGCATCTTCAGTGTCCAAATTCAGCTTACAGTATTACACTAGCATTATCACAGGTAATGCTATATATCTAGTTACATTTTTTTAGGCTATTTTTGAGTTTAGCTAATATTTCACCTATATGCTAGCTGTTTTAGTTAATTTAGGCTTTATAAAAAAGTTTTTGGCTGTTTTGGAGTTAGGCTAATATTTACACACTAACTGTTTTGGCTACTTTAGGCTTATTTTTCTTCATTTTTTAAAGATATTTTGAAGTTTAGCTGTTGTTTTCAGCTACATGCTAGCTGTTTTGGCTAACTTAAGTTTTTTTTTCTTTTTGTTTTTAGTTTTTTAGGCTAATTTGGCATTTAGCTAATATTTTAGCAGAGTATTAGCTTCAGCATTTTTAGCTATCAATTTCAGCATCTTCAGCGATCAGCACTAGCATTTTTAGCGGCCAAATTCAGCTTACAGCATTCACACTAGCATTACAGAAGGTAATGCTATATATTTATTTCATAACTTTACTAAGATTTTTTAGGCTATTTTGAGGTTTTGCCGTCATCCTCCACGGATCGTTTCAGCATCTGGTCTATTTTGTGCGCAAGCTACATCAATTCTGGCAGGAAGTTACATCAAAAAACGTGAGAAAATCCATTTTATTTTCAAACTATAACCAATAACACAACGATTGACAAATGTAATTATGCTTTTGTATCTAAACTGCCTGTAGAGATGAAAATAACATACAATGACAACAGACAAACTTCTGTGTCTCAACAACAGATAAATTAAAGAAGTGTACGCCTACTAACTACTTGCTTTTTCTTAGCAGAAACTTAGGGTCATATTTTTAATGTATTAACTTACCCATGATGGCAAAACCAAAGAAAAGTTCAGGCAGAAGCGCTTGTGGACTGTAGAGGAAAAATGCGCGTCTGGATAGAGCGGATGCCGCACGAACTCCATTCTGCGCCGCTTTGCGACACTTCCGCGTGAACCTGGCGTAACTCCACCAGAAGCTCCTCAGGGAAAAAATGTTTGTCGGTTTTTAACGGCGTTAGCGTGGCGAGCTCACAAAAGTGACGCCCACCTGTTGCTTGCATACTTCTTACCAAGATAGAGCGAACATTTTATTCAAAAATGTGTTACTTGAAATAAACTACATAACATACAATGTGACTGTATTAGGAATGTGGGCGTGGTTTACAGAAAACCTGTCACAAACGGGGAGACGGCTATATCTAAGTGCAGCAGGTTTATTTGACACAGACAAAAGAACAGGAGTGAAGCACAGCTAAGAGTCCACAAAGCTAAATCAGGGTCAGGCAGATGTCAAACACGAGCGTGAAGGTCAGTGTCCAGGCGAGGGTCGGGGCAGGCGGCAAACGATCAGTCAAATACAAAACAGAATCGATGAGATTGCTCAACGATGCAGACAGAGTGACACAAACAAGACTTCGCACATTGGTCTGACTAAATACTGCTGGGAGTGATTGCTGATGGAATACAGCTGTGGAGCTTCTAGGAGTGACAGCAGGGGCTGATGGGAAGTGTAGTGTGGAGACCCAGGAAGTGCTAGTACTCAGGACAGGACCGATTCATGCCAAATCCTCTGTTGCCAAGGCAATCAAAACATTTTACGGATTTGCAGATTCTTCTAAAATAAAAGACAACTTCAGCATTTACATGAAAACAGAGGGAGAATAGTCAGAACAGATCAATAAATGCAATGATTACAATTCCAGTTCTGTGACACCCTACATTAATGTTTACCTATTAGACAAAGTGTCTTGGGACAGCGGCCGGCGTCAGTGTTTGTCCACAGAGACATGTGCCACTGTAAACTCTGCCAGGGATCAATAATTTCCTCGCGGTTGCGTCCCATTGGACGACTCCTAAGGGGATCGACAGTCAAAATAGCCAATGGGGCAGGAAGGTGTAGTAATCACCCCCAACCGACCACAAGAACACAGACGTTCCTCCAGAGTCCAGCCTGATCTTTGTGTCCAGATCCCAGAACAAGAGTGTGATCAACAGAATGGCTTCTTTAAAGGAGATATGTAGCGGTCTACCGCTACACCCCCTACCCCCTAACCGTGGAAGAGATCCCGGTGTGCCTCATGCACCCATTCGGACCCCCAACCTCACCGCTGAGGAGGAGCGAGTGAGTACTGTAAAAGGAATTTACCGTTTCAAATGTTATTTTTACATTTTAAGCTTTCTTTTAGACTAACTTTGATCAATCGAATTCTAATAGCAGTTTTCCATTAATTTGATATTTGTTGGCCTTACATCAAGTACAAATTCTGTTTGTGGAGTCATTATTTTACACAGAAAGTTCTGCTATAGAGCTGGGAAAAACTCGACTTCAAATTCATCACAAAGCCAAATTTATTATTGTTTTTTTCAATCCATTCATTTACCGTCGACACTAACAGATTTGACTTTGTGCCATCGTCTATTTTGTGTACTTTGTCTTGTTGCATCACTGCAGTTGGTTTACCCAAAAGCTGATTATTGTCAAAAGTTCAAAGCGACTGTCCAAACTCACATCACTGCGTTGGTCAATAATTAAGAGACGGACTGAAAGCGTTCTGCCGGTTGCATAAGGACTGAAGGATGTACTCTGCCTGTCAGACATTTTTTTTGCTTTGTCTCCTAGCTGGCTCTGAGGAACGCCCTGCGCTATTTCCCTCCCTCCCACCATGCAACTCTGGCACCTGAATTTGCTCAAGAGCTGCGGCAGTACGGCCACATATACATGTACCGCTTCTGCCCCTCGTTTCCCTTGAGGTGATGACACAGGACTCCTCTTCTGATTTTATCTTTTATCAAATGATTCACAAAGATGCTTCTATGAATTAAAATGAAAATGGAGGAAATAGGTATTTGATCTCCTACTCATTAAAAGGAAATAAAGTCTATCGTGGGTTCATATAAACAGTGGGATAGAAAATCAAGAAATTCACCTTAAAGAATTCACATTTCCATTTCATTGAGGGAAAGAGCATTTAGCCTTAATTCCGGTGTGGTCCGGTCTGATGTTTTGAGTGTTTCATTTGTTAAATTGACCCATTTAACAGTTCTGACTCGTACCTCTTGAGGCCCCATCCACTGTAGATCCATAAAAAATGGGAACAGGTCGGTTGGGGCGGAGCTGCTGTTGCCACCTGTTGATTGGCAGAAAGTGAAGACAACATTGAATTCCTGTTCTACATGACGTACAAAAAGTAAAGCAAGGAAAAGACGAGCTGCTGGATGTTGTTGCTTTTCTAGTCGTCTCACTACAATGACGTAATGTCACGCTAGCGGTCTACACCACACATGTGGCGTGAAAACAAACCGCTCAGTGGAAGCGAGGCTTAATCGAGTGGTGAATTAACTGGACCATACTGTATTAGTCCTCCCGTACCTGACCGCTCAGTGGAAATGAGGCTTTTGGTTCCCCATTAGAGTTCTGGTTCCCACAGACCAGTAGACTCTCCAGAGGCACCTGTTTGAACTGATCACCTGTAGAAAAGACACCTGTCCTCAGAATCTGTCCACCAGTCAGACTCCAAACTCTCCAACATGGAAAGACTAGAGACGTGTCAGTGGATTCAAGGTAGAAGATTGTAGACCTGCACAAGACCGGAATGGGCTAATATGTCAAGATGCTAAGATGACAACTGTTGGAGACGAAATACAAGAACATGAGCATCAATCCACCTGTAGGTCTGGAGCTCAAAAACCAGATCAGAGAGGAATCGTCCAAAAACAACACGATAGGGGTTAGTTGATTATCTTAAAGCAGCTGGAACCACAGATGCCAAGAAAACCTTTGGGAATACTTTACACTGCAATGGTTCTTGTCGTGCTCCTGTCCTCCTGCTTAAGAGGACACGTGCAGAGAAGACCCCACTGAAGTTCAATCACCTTCAGGACTGGGGAAAGGTGCTGTGTTCAGATCAAACCAACACTGAGTTCTGTGGCATCAACTCAACCATTAGGAGGAAGAGAAATGCTGCCTATGACCCCAAGAACACCACACCCACTGTTAAGGATGGAGATGGAAGCATTGTGGTTTCTGCCACTTCATCGTGTGGATGGGAGGGTGGGCGGAGCCATGTACCGTCAAATCCTGAGTGAGAACCTCCTTTACGCCACCAGGAGGCTTAAGCGGGTCGTGGATGGGTCTTCCAACAGAATCATGACCTGAAACATCCAGATAAGACAACCTTGTCGAAAGAAGAAGCAGATCAAGGTCATGGAGTGGTCGGTCAGCCTCTAGACCACTATCCTCTTGAAAACCTGTCAAGAGAGCTGAGCTCAGAGTTACCGAAGCATCAGCCATGTTTTATGTGAGCAAACTTACCAAATCAACAAGGGATCAAATAGCTTTTTTGTAGACTGTATATATTCTCTAGGTTCAAACTTCTCACGATGACCATTTTGAATTCGTCCCACCACAAGTTGTTACTGCTCAATTCTGTTTTCCTGTCATGAATACCAGAGAATAAAAACCCGACAGCCGGTTGTGATTTGAAGGATGTGGAATGTCCGTGTTTCCTCAGAGCGTATCCCATAGATCAGTATCCCTGCCGCTCCAGACAAGCAGCCGCTATCATGCTGATGATCATGAACAATCTGGATCCAGCGGTCGCTCAGGTGAAACCTCTCCTCGTTTCTGGTAGGAAAGGTTAGATCCTTTCAGATCTAACTGAATGCTTCCTCAACCTGCAGTTTCCTCAAGAGCTTGTGACGTATGGAGGGAACGGGCAGGTGTTCAGTAACTGGGCCCAGGTAAGTCCTGAGTTACGTTTCCTTGTGTCTGTGACACTGTTTCTTTAATAGGCAGGTGAATCTCATCTGTTTTATGGGTGCAGTTCCGCCTTGTGATGCACTACCTGAGCCAGATGACGGAGCAGCAGACTCTGGTGATGTACAGCGGACACCCGATGGGTTTGTTCCCCAGTCTGCCTTCCTCGCCTCGAGCCATCATCACCAACGGCATGGTAACAGCAGCACAGTGTTATGGTAAAGCAGCACAACGACACTTGAAACGCTCACAGCTTTTTTCATTATCAGGTTATCCCAAACTACTCCTCCAGGGATCAGTATGAGAAGATGTTTGCTCTTGGTGTGTCGATGTGAGTTTCTGAAGATCTCGGATTCGTCTTGTGATGCGGCTGTGGAGTAACTTCTACTTCTCCACATAGGTACGGTCAAATGACGGCAGGCAGTTATTGCTACATTGGTCCTCAAGGAATCGTTCACGGGACACTGGTTAGTAAAGATAAACAAACACATCAACACACTCTTTAATGTGGCGTTTCGTTCATCGTTCTGATTGCTGGTGGTTCTCCGAGTAGCTGACCGTGCTGAATGCAGGCCGGAGGTACCTGGGGACCGACGACCTGCGAGGTCGTGTCTTTGTGACCTCCGGCTTGGGGGGCATGAGCGGAGCTCAGGCGAAAGCTGCTGTGATTGCTGGCTGTGTTGGTGTGATTGCTGAGGTAAGTTCCTTCCTGTCGCTGATGAGTCTCCCCAGACGGAGAACAAACATTCTGTTTTCGGTTGTTCGCAGGTGGATGAAGCGCCGCTGAGGAAACGGCACAAGCAGGGCTGGCTCATGGAGGTGACCAGCAGCTTGGACCAGTGCATTAAACGCATCAGGTGGTGTTTACAACTTCTGCTACCAAAAATATCTGAACTTTATTACTGTCAGGAGCTCTGACTCCCGCTCTGGTCACCGGTGGGAGCAGTCTCCAGGGTTTTAACTCACCTGACTCCAATCATCCACCTGCTTCTTAAGCAGCACACAGAACCTCAGTGCGAAGTATTGTTTGTGCCATCCTGCCTGCATTACTGAGCGTTTCATCCTGGACCTGATCTTTGGTTTCTGACTCTGCTTCATCTGGTTGCTTGCTGCCTGATCTGACCCTCACCTGGACTCTGATATCTCTACTCTCTTCTTGGATGATTCCAAGCTTGTAACTGACCTCTACCTGTCTGACCCTGATTTAGCTTTGTGGACTTTTAGCTGTGCTATGTTCCCAGACAGCAAGGCCAAGTGGGGCCCGTATGGTTTAAAAGTGAGCAGAAAATGTGGGCCCGAATGGGTTTGTCCACAGCCGTTCCCATTAGCTTGAGTGGGAATAGGAAGCTAGCAATGCTAGCCAGCCTCCCAGTGGATAGCAGAGCTCCCTAGCTTACTACTGCGAAGCTTGCTACCGCAATACAGCAAAGCTTGCTAGCACGAAACAGCAGAGCTCGCTAGCTTGCAACAGATGAGCAAGCTATAGTGGAGCTCGCTAGCTCGTTACGGGGGAGGTTGCTAACTTGAACGGAACTCGCTAGCATACTACAGTGGAGCTCACTAGCACACTACGCTGTCCAATGGGCGACTGGCTACCGTAGCAACCCAACCCACTAAGTGCCCACTTAAGCCAATGTGGGCAAACACAGGTGGGGCTACCATGGAAACTGTGGATAAATTGGGCCCACATTTTCTGCCACTTTTAAACCATATTTGGCCCACTTGGCTTTGCTGGCTGGGTTCCTGTCCGAACTAATAGACCTTTTGAAAGTGGAACCAGCTGTCTGCCTGTTTGTGAAAGTTACATTTAGGTTCACTTTTGTTTTCCTGAGATCTTTCATTTCAGACAGGAGCATTTATGCTGTTTTATTTAAACGTCTACGTATCATCAGCGATAAATGCAGTGAATGTTTTTTGATCTCACAGAACATTCTATCATCTCTGGAGACTCCAGAGCAGAACGATGTGTTCAACAAAAGAACAACTCCAGAACCTCTGCTTGACTCTTACTCTCATGTCCGTTAACTGTCCTACAGAGAAGTGAGGAGCTCCAAGACCCCCCTCAGCCTGGGTTACCATGGCAACGTTGTAGACTTGTGGTAAGTGACAGTGAGAACTTAAACTGTTTGGAAACTGGACGGCAAGGACCAATTCTTCTTTCTCACAGCAACTTTGGGCAAAAGTTTAACCTCCATCCATATTCTACAAAACCTTACGAAAAAATTCCAGGTCCTCCTTGTCTTAAATATGATGACATCACAGCAGGTGAAACCCTCAAAAACATGAATGGAGCCGAAATCTCTTATTGAGCTCAAAAAAAAAGAAAAAGAAATTAAAAATCCACAAACAAAACCAAAACATGTGTCTGAGACGTCCAGAGGAACTTTTTTATTTTTATTCTTATTTTTTTAAGTATTATGGGATAGCTAAAGCACCTATGGCTTGGCAGCCATTTTGTGGAAAAGATATTTTCCCACATTTATGGGAAAAAAACTTTTCCTAAAGAGATCTTCATGGAATTTTTCAGCTTAAGTCGACAACCACAACCAAAGTTTTGTTGACCTTTGACCTTGGGAAGAGACCACCATCTTGGACTTAAAAAAATAAAAATCATTTTTTGTGCCAACTTCAAATTGAAACTCCTCAGAGGGATTTCAATCTATCGCCTCCCGCCTCCTCGGTGAGCAACTTGCTAGTTTTATAATTTTTTTCTCTGTTGCTCACACGTTTTTTTTTATATGAACATATTAGGAATGTGGGTATGGTTAACAAAAACCTCAGTTGCCAAGGAAATCCAAAAGTTTACTTTTTCAGATTCCTCTAAAAAAGACACAGGCTTGTTTGTCACCACCAGGCGACTAAAAAATGAAATGGTTGCTATGGGGATAAACTAACAAAAAAGCCACGATTTTGAAAAATGTTTTTGTCCCTTACAGTTTCAATTAAGATCTTTTCTTGTCAGGGAGAGGCTCCTTCTTGAGTTTGAGAGAACAGGGGAACTTCTGGTGGACCTGGGTTCAGACCAGACCTCCCTGCATAACCCCTTCAATGGGGGCTACTACCCCGTCCCACTCGGCTTCCAGCAGGCCAACCAGCTCATGTCCACGGACCCCGCTCGATTCCGAAGCGCTGTGAAAGAAAGGTGAGTTTGTTGAGAGCTTTTTCTCTCTAAAGCAGCATTTGATGTCAGAGTTGGCTAACTAATTCTACAAACCATTCGGACGCCTCTACAGCCTCCGAAAACACATCAGGGCCATAAACAAACTGGCTGATGCAGGAATGTTCTTCTGGGACTATGGCAACGCTTTCCTCCTGGAGGCCAAGAGGGCTGGTGGGTCATGAAGACACAAACGCACAACATCTGGGTTAGGGGGATGAAGAGGTGTGAGTTGTTTTTTTATAGGTGCAGAGGTTGAAAAGGGGGATGGAGGAGCAACTGAATTCCGTTACCCTTCTTATGTTCAGCACATCATGGGGTCAGACCATTTCTTCCTTATTATTCCTCACAGTCCTGGACTGAACTGCAGTCACTGATTCCAGTCCTCTATCTTCCTGCAGAGACATCTTCTCTTTGGGCTTTGGACCGTTTCGCTGGGTGTGCACGTCCGGAGATCCCAAAGATCTGGCTGTGACCGATGAACTCGCTGCTTCGGTTCTGGAGAAAATTAGTGCAAACGTGTCGGATCGCATCAAACAGCAGTACAACGACAACATTCGCTGGATCAGAGAGGCTGGGAAACACAAGATGGTTACAAATCTACTGTCTCTGAGAAAATCACCATGATGCTAACAAATATTCCCCAGAAGCTAAAACTGAACGTATCTGTTTATGTTCTCTGTTCAGGTCGTTGGATCACAAGCCAGAATTCTTTATTCTGACCAGAAAGGGAGAATCTCTATTGCTTTGGCCATCAACCAGGCCATTGCAGATGGAAAAGTTTCAGTATGACAGAAATCTGATTTATTTACTGAATCTCGTCATTCTTGCAGTGAAATCAGAGTTTGTAACATAGTCTCTGATGTGTTCCAGGGACCCGTGGTTATCAGCAGAGACCATCATGACGTCAGTGGCACCGACAGTCCCTTCCGGGAAACATCCAACATTTACGACGGCTCTGCTTTCTGTGCAGGTGTGTGCTCGGCTGCAGGTGTGCAGTCGGCTGCAGATGTGCGCTCGGCTGCAGGTGTGCGGTCGGCTGCAGGTGTGCGCTCGGCTGCAGCTGTGCAGATCCAACTGCACACTGAAAAGTTCTGCCGTTGAAATCATTCATGTCTTATTTTTTCTCATGATCAAAAACTTTAGATCATGTAGTAATTAAAAAATAAAGAATGTTTTAGAATGAGCATATTCCATCCATCCATCTTCTTGACCGCTTTGTCCCTGTCGGGGTCGCGGGGGTGCCGGAGCCTATCCCGGCTACTGAAGGGCGAAGGCGGGGTACACCCTGGACAGGTCGCCAGTCTGTCGCAGGGCCATATATATAACCCCCCCCCCATCTATGGTGTGAAACTTTTATGAAATAAACCATGTAAACAGAACAAGTCCTAAACCGTCTCCTCTGCAGACATGGCGGTCCAGAACTTTGTTGGTGATGCATTCAGAGGTGCTACGTGGGTCTCCCTGCACAATGGAGGCGGGGTTGGATGGTAAGGTGGACTGATTGTGCTTTAAAATCTCAGACTGTTGATGCTGGTTCATGGTATTATGTTTCTACCATTGCAGGGGCGAGGTGATCAACGGAGGGTTTGGTTTGGTGCTTGACGGCTCAGAGGATGCAGCCAATCGTGCCAGTCTGATGCTCAGCTGGGACGTGTCCAATGGGGTGAGCGGGAAAACAGATGGTCCTTGACACGTTAAACCAGGAGTGTCAAACTCAATCACACAAGGAGCCAAAATCCAAAACTCACCTTTGGTCGCGGGGCGAACAGGATAAGCTAGCAATGAAGCTGAAACATTAGCTACACTCCAAAACAGCCTACAAACAATCTTAGTGAAAGCCAAAATAGTCCAAATAGGTAGCAAAATGCCAATTTTCAAAACCGTAACTTTTTAACATAATTATGAACTAGATATATAGCATTACCTGCGATAATGCTAGTATGAATCCTGTAAGCTGAATTTGGCAGCTGAAGATGCTGAAATAGCTAAAAGCACTGAAACAAATAGCTAAAAACGCTAAAGCTATTAGCTGAAAAAGCTGAAGCTGAAAGCCAGCTAAGATATAAGCTAAATGCCAAATTAGCCTAGAAGGCTAAAACAAAAAACACAGGTTAGCCAAAACAGCTAGCATGTAGTTGAAGAAATAGCTAAACGTCAAAATAGCCCAAAAGACTTAAAAAGAAAAGCCTAATTTAGCCAAAATAGCTTACAAGTAAAAATTAGCTCAACTCCAAAAATACTAAAATACGTTCAAAATAAGTTTGAATTATCCAAAACAGCAACATGTAGCTGAAATATTAGCTAAACTCCAACAAAGCCTAAAAAATCTTAGTAAATGCCAAAATAGTCCAAAAAGGTAACAGAATGCCAATTTTTACAACTTATAAACGTATATATAACCGTATATAAATATGAAACATTACCTGCGATAATGCTAGTGTGAATGCTGAATTTGGCTGCTGAAGATGCTAGTGCTGATAGCTGACGATGCTGAAATAGATAGCTAAAACACTGAAGCTGGTAGTGAAAAGCGCTAAAGCTATTAGCTGACAAAGCTGAAGCTAAGAGCCAGCTAAAATATTAGCTAAATGCCAAATTAGCCTAAAAAACTGAAACAAAAAAAACATAAATTAGCCAAAACAGCTAGCATGCAGTTGAAGGAATAGCTAAACGTCAAAATAGTCTAAAAACTAAAAAAGCCTAAATTAGCCAAAATAGCTTAAACGTGAAAATTAGCTAAACTCCAAAATAGCCTAAAAAAAATTAGTAAATGCCGAAATAGTCCAAAAAGCTAACACAAAGCCAATTTTTAAACTTTAAAACTGTAACTTTTTAACATAATTATAATAAAAAGACAGGAATATTATTCCAGAATAAATCAACTTAAATCTTAAATAACTTTTAATATTTTACTCTCCATAAAAATATATTTTATCAAAATCATACAAGTTAGAAATGAGCACAAGATAACATCTGGTCATTAACAACAATAAAATAAAATGATCTGGAGGGCCGGATAGAATTCCTTGACCTTGGCTTTGACACGCGCTTCAAACTGTCCTGATAAGACAGTAGGAAGCCGCTCAGGAAGTGATTGTTTGTCTTCCAGGTGGCTCGGCGCTGCTGGTCTGGAAACGTGAATGCATTTGAAACAATTCAGCAAACCATGAAGGAGAACGAGCAGCTGCAAGTCACCATGCCCTTCCCCGTGCAGGACGAGCAGGTGCTGGACCGCGCCCTGCAGGCCTGACCTACACCTCAGCATCGGTTAGCGTAGCGTTAGCATCATGTCACAAATGCACCAAACCAGTTTCAGAGTGCTCTTTAAACTGTGACACTGTATAGAACTGTAATAAAACAACAAAAAAATCACATTTTATGGAACATGCTGGAACTTTTCAAATATTAACACGATAATTCCAGTAGATTGTAAAGGAGAAAAGCCGCTTTTCTCCGTTACAATACTGGAATTATCGTGTTAACAGTTAAAAAGTTACAATAAATCAAAGAACATAAACACTGGAGCTTCAGTATTAAAGGGTTAATGTGACAAAAACTCGAATGTTCACTAACATAAAACACAGTAACTGGAAAGTTTGATTGTTTTGCCTTTAAGGTGGTTTTAGAACAAAACATTTACCTCATTTTTTTTCTGTACTGATAATAAAAGTGACCTCATGCAGAAAATCTACAACTGTTGTCTTGTATTTGTAGTAAATTTGACTTGTTGTACCATAATCTCGTGAGGTTACCATGTGATGTTGGTGTTGAATTGAGTCTGACAGAGTCCACTGGAAACTCTCATTATGCTTACAAAGTCAACGAAAGGTGGAGATACAAATGCAACATTAAATGCAAAGAAACATTTATTGCAAAGGCGTACTTTTCATTTCTTCACAAAGAAAACAAATATGTCTAAAAAATTTTTTACAACAATTATTGTCCAAATTTTTGCACTATAAACTTGTTATAGTTAACATGTCATGTCTGGTAGTTCCTCTTGATATTTAAAGCCTATGAAAATAGCTACAGTCCGTTAACATATCAGACAGTTGTTTCAAGAGAAAAAGGAATAAATCATCCATCAAACTCAATTTGACAGGTGCCCTTTGACCTATATTTTCAAGATGACATTTTAAGATGAAATTAATATATATTTGATATAAAAATTAACTTAAATTATATATATTGTATAATTATCATTTTAATATACTATACTTTTTATATAAAATTAATTTAAATTTTAGATATATATACATGTAGCTGCAAGATTAGCTAAACTAGCAAAACTTGTCAAAATTAAAATTAGCTAATTAGCTAGACTAGCCATAATTTAGACTTTTTAAAAAAAACGTTTGGCTGTTTTGGAGATGCTCATGCTCGCTGTTTTGGCTGATTTAAGTTTCTATTTTATTTTATTTTATTTTTTTAGGCTAATTGGGCATTTAGCTAATACTTTAGTTTGCCATCAGCTTCAGCATCTTCAGTCACATTCAGCTTACAGCATTCATACTATCGCAGGTCATGCTATAAATTTAGTTCATGTTAAAAATTTTCTCTTTTAAAGATTTAAAAATATAGTTTCAATAAATGTTTATCCTGTTCGGCCCGCCTAAGGTGTGTTTTGGATTTTGACCCCTTGTGTGATTGAGTTTGACGCCCCTGATCTATAGGATAACAAATCAATCGTCCCAGTGTGACATCAGTCTAAGTTTTATTCTTTTTCTTCTCATCCATTTTAAACGTGTTTGTTGGTTTTTCTCAGTGAAACAACTTTAAAAACATAATTAAAAACTTTTTCTAATTTAATTTTGTCACAATATGAAGATCTTTACCACTGTCACATCTCTGTCATCATCGTGTTGAATCTGTCACGTTCCCTCCTCTCCGCCGTCGTGCGTCTTTACGCGTGCCTGTTCCTTTAAGTGAACGAAAATGCGCATGAATTGGAGCCTTTCCGCGCTGACGTCACGGGGCTGGAGGGGTCGGTGATCCCTCAGTGAAGCGCAGAGCAGTGATGAGGTGCAGATGGGGGCCGCGACATCTTTAACTTTTGCCTCCTGCTCCGTCTCTCCTCAGGAGAACTCTCCATTCTGCCTTTTTTCTGCGCGCTGAGGCGCTTTTTACGCGGCATCCTCGCGTTCTGTCACACCGGGAGGAGTCTCTGATTCTGCGAGGGATCTCCGGATTCAACATGACAGCGTCGGGTGACGGCGGAGGCTGCCGGTAGATCCGCTGCGGTTCGGTCAGAGATGCTCGGGGAGCAGGATGGAGAACCCGCGGAGCAGAGTGCGGCGCGGCGCGGGAGCGCGCTCAGCCTGGGGGACGGCGTGGACAGCGGCCTCGGCGACCTCCAGCAACCCGCCTACAGCAAGCTGGAGTTCAGGAGACACGCGGTGACAGAGGACTACAAGATCACATCCCAGGTCCTCGGTCTGGGCATCAACGGGAAAGTGTTGGAGTGTTACTGCAAGAAAACGGGGGCAAAGTGTGCGCTGAAGGTGCGTGAGTGCGCGGGACTGCTGCTGCAGATACGGATCATCAGAGATCTCTTCAGTCTTTGGTTTGGGGGGTTCTTATCCTCATTTCCTCTCATTTGATCCGATTGGATCAACAAGTTCTGAGTGGTGAGGAAGTGCTGTGAAAGTGTCCGTCAGTGATCCAGACAGTGATGTGGTGTCCGGCCTTAGGATGGACAATGACCTCCTCTGTTCATCTATTACGCAAGAATGCGTCTGTAATTCCTAAAAAACGGTCAAATCTACATTTGCAGCCTTTCCAAACTCTGTGAAGCGTGCACATCTGCGGGGTTTGGAGATTCTTTAGAGGAAACTTTAATCCGGTGTTGTGAAAACTTTTACCGGTGAGTTCCATCTAGCGTGGCAGAATCTGGCATTCTGAGGAATCTCCATCCATCCATCCATGCATCCATCCATCCATCCATCCAGCCATCCATCCACCCATCCATCCATCCATGCATCCATCCTCCTGCAGAGTTCACTTTGGGTTTGATGTGCAGAACTTGGACTGCTCACCACTAACATTCCTCAGATGCAGAGAATTAGTGTTCCAGAAAACCTTTTGAAATCTTTTCTCTGTAAACGTTGGCTGTTTTCAGACTACAGACATTTGGTTCATGTAAAGTAGGGGTTCTCGGCCCGCGGGCCGGATCAGGTCCACCTCCACATTTGGCCCGGCCCCACACACACCATCAGAAACGCCAATCGAGACCCACAGAGAACGTGACTTTTTGTTCCACCATTCTGCAGAACTCTGACGGGAGAGGAGAGAATATTTATTAGTTTAGTAATGATTCACTTTTTCTTTATTATTTTATTTCTGTACGTTGTTTTGTACGTTTTTCTGCAGCTCTTCAGCTCTTTCAGCTATTAAAATATTCCACTCTTTTTATGCTTGATTTTTTTGACTGTTTTGGCAAAGGATTTCTAGACTATTTTGTGGTTTGGCTAATATGTTTGCTACATGCTAGCTGTTTTGGCTAATTTAGATTTGTTTCTGTTTTTTAGGCTAATTTGCCATTTTGCTAATATTTTAGCTTCATGCTAGCTCTTTTGTTGGTGCAAAATTAGACATTTTACGAGTTATTTTGGCCAATTTTGCATTTAGCTAACATTTCAGCTACATGATAGCTGTTTGGGGTGAATTGGATTTTTTTTCAGCTATTTATGCTAATTGGCCATTTGGCTAATATTTCAGCTTTACGATAGCTTCTTTTGGGCTAAATTAGACATTTTACCAGTTATTTTGGCCAATTTTGCATTTAGCCAATATTTCAGCTAGATGCTAGCTGTTTTGGCTTTTTATCCATTTTTTAAGGCTATTTTGGATATTAGCTAATATATTAGCTACATGCTAGGTGTTTTGGGTAAATTAGATTTTTTTCAGCTACTTATGCCAATTTGCCATTTTGCTAATGTTTTAGCTTTATGCTAACTGTTTTAGCTAAATTACACATTTCACCATTTTTTGTGGCAAATATGTCATTTAGCTTATATTTCAGCTACATGCTAGCTGTTTTGGCTAATTTGCCATTTTGCTAATAGTTTAGCTTAATAGTTTTGTGCTAGCTGTTTTGGCTAATTAAGGCTTTATTCAGTCTTTAGGCTAATTTGCCATTTTGATAATAGTTTAGCTCGATGCTAGCTTTTTTTTCTAAATTAGACGTTTTCCCTCCAATTTTGCATTTAGCTAATATTTCAGCTACATGCTAGCTGTTTTGGCAAGTTAGTTTCTCGTCCATTCTTTAAGGCTATTTTGGATATTAACCAATAGTTCAGCTACATGATAGCTGGACCAGAGGTAGCTGGGCTTCAGGTTTAGGTTTTGTTGTTGTGAGTTTTGTTTTGTTCTTTTTTCCCTCTTTGTTCCCAACAGTCTTACACTGCTGGGTTTTGTTATTTTAGTTTGGGGTTTCACCTTAGTAGTTTTGATTTTTGGGCTTTGTTTATTTGTTTTATTTTGGTAGTTTTGGTTAGGCAGCCATTAGCAGGAGCTGGATCAGCACTCTCCTTGACTTTTCTTATGTTTTCCCAAGGTTCCAAACCCTTTTGGTTTGTCTTTTTGTTTGAACCAGCACACTAATTGTTTTATTTCGTTCTTTCTTTTAGGACACAGTTTTTTGTTTATTTAATAAATTGTTCCTTTTACCCGTCATGGTATCCAGGTTTTATGTTATTGTTTCCTCTTGTATTTTCCCCTCTAGACTCAGAGCAGGTTTGCCCATTGGGTACGTAACATATGTGGTCTCAAATAGACCTCACACAGGTCTGATGTTGACCAAAATTAATGATGTTTCTCAGTTAAAAATGTTTTAAATCTTGCTCTGTTGGTTCTCCTGCTCTTTTTACTGTACAAATGACACTTGGACATTGAAGTGATTAAAAACAACATTTTTAACATTTTTTACCCCAAATTGTCTAATATCGAGTTCTTATTTTGGCCCTCTGCTAGAAAAAAACCCTGATTTAAAGTGAACCAGAGTTTGTTTCTCACGATAATTTGGAACCAATTTTCAGTCTAAATACAGCCAAGTGGTTGCTAGTCCGGGAAACACTCTTTGACCCATCTTTTGAGGTGGTCATTGAAATGCCATCGTGTGAATGAAGCTCATCAAAACAACTTTTAACATTTTAACGTTTCTGAACAATCTAAATGTCATTAAGACTTGGCGCACCTTCCTACAACCAACCTCGTCTCCTGAAGAATTTCCTTGCAGCTTGCCTTCTCCAGACCATAGAAGCAATAAAACGTGTTGTACCTGAAGTTGACACGGATGTTCAGAATTGATCAGCGAAAAATAAAGTTTGAATAAGTGAAGTATCCCGACAAGGACTACTGTTCTTTCTCTCGTCGCCTTGCTTCATAATTACTGGCCAATGACTGAAGAGATCTTTAGTCACGTGGGTTTTTTACAGATTTTAGTTCTCAAGGTTCAGGACTTGATTGGGACCAAATTAAGCGGACTCGGTCCGGACCAACAGACTTTTACCGTCTGAATGAACCCATAGATTCATGCTTCATGTCAAGTAACTGATAGAATTATAATTTACGGTTCATTTAAACCGATTTCTGTTGTGATTCTGCAGATTCTATATGATACTCCTAAAGCCAGACGAGAAGTTGATCTGCACTGGCGAGTGTCGGGGGGACCCCACATCGTACAGATCCTCAGCCTGTATGAGAACATGCACCAGGGCAAGAAGTGTCTGCTCATCGTGATGGAGTGGTAGGCATCACCAGCACCATAACACAGACTTAAATTATGCTGTTTTATCCCTAAAAACAATCATCGGCTTTCTGAAAACGTCTTAAAGGGTGACCAAACTGGGAAGTTGGAGGCTGACTCCGCCCACTCCCAAAAAGTGAAAATCCAGTCAGAGGGGCGGGGCTTGGGGGCTGGACTGTTATCATTACTGGAGCTGCAGATCATGAAGTGGAACTTCTGAAACTGACATGGTTTGACCAATCACAAAATCCAACAGCAGTACCTCGATTCAACCTGTAGGGGGCAGCACACAGGCGATTTTTGATCATATTTTCAAGAATCAAACCATTTTATTTTAATTTATCAAAAATTTGGCAATGACCAACAGACAGAACTTTTTTAGCCCCATTTATAGACGTCAACAGCCAAAAAAGTTGATTTATGGTTTGGTTACCCTTCAAACTCAGAGTTTAAGATTTCATGCAGAATTTCTCCTCATTTTTAGGAGCAATTTAAATCATCAAAATCTGGAAATGTAATTTTTTTAACCAATTTACAAGAAATTCAAAAGCAAAAAATGTATTCAAAGTTTTAAGATGTTTTTAGAAACGTTGCTTAATAGGTTTCTGGCTTTGTAAAAGTTAAGGCTCAAAGTTTAAAAATGCGTCAGTTTTAAACTTATTTACAAAGAGCAAACAGAGAAGGATTGTTTCATAAGATAAGATGTACACTGAAATGAATACCAGAAGAAAATTCATCTAAAGTAAACAAATAAACAAAGCTCACAAATCAAGACTACCAAGGTCAAACCCCAAACTAAAACAACAAAACCCAGTAGTATGAGACTGCTGAGGACAAAGAAAAGAACAAACCAAAGCTGAACCTCAGACCCAGCTGCTCCTGCTCTGCTTCCTCCTTTGTCTTAAATAAATAATCGTTTTATTTTTATCTCAGGTCTTTTTCTTTGTACGTCCATGGAATGAAATCAGCTTTTGAGTTTTGGTTTGAGTGTCCTCGCTTGGTTCTGACGCCAGTTCTGCCCTAAAAACCGGACTCATCAAATATTGAAACACAATGAATCTGTTAGGAAACAGTCAGTGAGACCCGTGTTGTTTGCCAGGAGTGTCCTCTCTGTCCTCGTTCTTATCTCTCTGTTGACCTTGTGCCAGCATGGAGGGAGGGGAGCTGTTCAGCCGCATTCAGGCCCGAGGGGATCAGGCCTTCACGGAGAGAGGTGGGCCTCACGCAAAACACACACACTTCTCCTCGTTTTTCTTCATTTTTACTGTTTTCTTCATGCCTGTCCATCAGAAGTGTCAGAGATCATGCACGACATCGGCTCAGCCATCGAGTACCTGCACCGCATGGACATCGCTCACAGAGACGTGAAGGTGAAACGTGACAGCGTAGGACTTGGAATATTTGTCTTTTTACTTATTTTGATGTATCACACAGCCTGAGAACCTCCTCTACACCACCAGAGAGAGCAATGCCGCTCTGAAGCTGACGGACTTCGGCTTCGCTAAGGAGACCTCGCTGCACAAGTCGCTGCAGACGCCGTGCTACACGCCGTATTACGTTGGTGAGAGCTTCTGCTGCAGGGCTGGCACCGCTAGTCGACTAATCTAAGATTAAGATGGTCGACGACTAATTCAGTAGTCAATTAGTTGTTATTTTATATTTTATTGAGTCAGGGTGTCGTAAAACTGAACAAAGTTGTGAGCAATCAGCACCAAAAAATGCACATTTGTTATATTTGAGTCGGTGAGACCAAAACTTTATCTTTAGTGAGAAAAAGTTCCTCGTTTCAGATGCCGACATCATTTAATTGGATGAATGCTTAGTAAGAGAGATCAGCAACAAGCCTTTAAATATATTCATGTTTTCATCTATTATAGTAATTTTCAACAACATTGGAGTTTAGCTAATAATTTAGCAACAGGCTAACATTTTTGTTTCTAATTTAGCTTACTGGGGAATTTTAGGCTAATCTAGAGTTTAGCTTCTATTTTAGCAACAGGCTAACGTTTTTGACTAATTTAGCTCATAGAGGAATTTTAGACTGTTTTGGAGTTAAGCTAATATTTTAGCAACATGCTAACGTTTTTGGCTAATTTGTTATCTACTGAGGTTTTTATATGCTAATTTAGAGTTTAGCTTCTATTTTAGAAACATGCTAACATTTTTGAATAATTTAGCTTACTGAGAAGTTTCAGGCTTTTTTGGAGTTTAGCTAATATTTTAGCAACATGCTAACGTTTTTGACTAATTTGGTTTACTGAGGAATTTTAGGTTATTTTGTAGTTTAACTAGTATTTTAGCAACAGGCTAACATTTTTTCTAATTTAGCTTACTGAGGAATTGTAGGCTAATTTAGAGTTTAGCTTCTATTTTAGCAACAAACGTATTTGACTAATTTAGTTTTCTTGAGGAATTTTAGGCTATTTTGGAGTTTATCTGGTATTTAAGCAATTAACTAGCTTTTTTTTTGGCTAACTTGGTGTCTACTAAGGTTTTAGAGCTAATTTGGAGTTTAGCTCATATTTAAGGCACACACTAAATATTTTTGCAAAATCGGTATGTTTTAAGCAATTGTACTACAACATTTTCAGAACTTTAGGTCAACTTCAGCGCTCTTTTATAGTTTTTAACAAAATTTTCAGTCTTTGAGCAAATTTAATATTTTGGAAATAGCTTTTGCATTTTCAGTAAATCCCTGCAGCAATTAAAGTAAATTGCATCATATTCAGCAAAAAGCTTCAGCAACTACTTTCAGCAAAAAGCATTCACACTAGCATTATCGCAGTTAATGCAACTTTTCTAGTTTAATCCATAGACTGTAAAAATTAATGGACAAAGCAAGCACCGAGGTCCCCC
>NC_050516.1:32515946-32522567 GCF_002922805.2 Oryzias melastigma
AACTATTCTGCTGCCTCAGATTTGTTCTTCCTGAGGGTTCATGAGGCTTCATGTAACTTTGTTCTGCTTCTCTGTGTCTGTGTGGACGTTGTTGTGACATTCAGCCCCAGAAGTTCTTGGACCAGAGAAATACGACAAGTCATGTGACATGTGGTCTCTGGGGGTGATCACATACATCCTGTAAGTTCCATCGATTATTTGAAAACGCAGACTAAAAGAGACGTTTTTTATTCAGGGACTCTTCTTCCTCTCCTTCCACCAGACTGTGTGGGTTTCCTCCATTCTACTCTAACACAGGCCAGGCCATCTCCCCAGGCATGAAGCAGAGGATCAGGCTGGGCCAGTACGAGTTTCCCAATCCTGAGTGGGCCGAAGTTTCAGAGGAAGGTCAGACGATTTTACTTACTCCGTCTTATCTCTGTATTTCCTGCACTATGAGGCACACCTAAAAGCATTAATTTAAATCTGGAATTAAAATCTGGAACACCTTTAATGAATGAACTCTGGTTGTTTACTGATGTTGAAGAGGTACACGGCGCTCTATCAAAATGTCTGTTGGGTAAGATCGTGAATATGCTAACGTGTAGCGGTGTCAGACTGTCAGGGGTCCATTCCACAGCCGTGAGGCTGACATGTTGGACCCCGACCGGCCCAGAAGGGGGAGAACCGCGGCAACAAGCACCGACCAAGCCCCACGGCCCTGACATTCACTGAGAAACTGGGGCTAAGAAAGAGGTTAAATCAGGTTAAATGACATAAGTAAGTAAAATGTATGTAGTACATAAAGTTAGAGTACACCCCTCACATCTCAGCAAACATTTAGTTATATCTTTTCATAGGACAACACTACATAAATGACTCTTTGACACAATAAACAGTAGTCAGTCTAAAGTTAGTATAGCAGTGTAAATTTAATGTCCCCTCAAAATAAATAAAAATACAGCCAATAATAGCTGAACCCCTGGCAACAAAAGTGAGTACACCCTTAAGTGAAAATGTGAAATGTCAATATTTTGTTTTCATTTTTTCATTTTGCTACATGTTTTGGCTTTTTTAGGCTATTTTAAAGTGTAGCTATTTTTTCAGCTACGTGCTAGCTGTTTTGGCTAACCTAAGTGTTTTTTTTTTAGGCTAATTTGACATTTAGTTAATATTTCAGCTGGCTAACAATTTCAGCATCTTCAACTATCAGCACCAACAATCCTTAGTGGCCAAATTCAGCTTCCAGCATTCACACTAACATTATCACAGGTAGTGCTGTATATCTAGTTCATTATTTTGTTAAAAAGTTACAGTTTTAAAGTTTTAAAAATTCAGTTTTAGAGTGTTCAATAAATGTTCATAAGGTGTGTTCTGGATTTTGGCCCCTTGAGTGAGTTTGACACTCCTGCTGTATTACTAAAGTCTGACGGACTGGTTGACTCATCTCCGACTCTCTTGTCTCGCTAAATGAGCCTTATAACCCATTGGGCCTTACAGTGCAGAAAATACAAAAAAGAATATTTTCTCCAGAGAGTCAGTTTAAATACAAGTTTTATATCTCAGGTGAATTTTCTGTGCAGCCAAGCAGCTCATCATCCAGCTGCTGAAGACTGACCCCAGTGAGAGGATGACTATTGGACAGTTCATGAACCACCCCTGGATCAGCGTATGTTCACGCTCTCAAAGCCTTCCACCTGCATGTCCATGGCTGAAGCTGACGTCCATGTTTTTCCTCCTCAACAGCAGTCCATGGCGGTTCCATCAACCCCTCTCCACACCTCTCGGGTTCTGACTGAGGACAGAGAATTGTGGGACAACGTCAAGGTAGGAATCCTCTAAATGTGACGATGAGGCGGCGCCAGTTCAGAGGTACCGACTCGATTGTTCTTCCCAGGATGAAATGACCAGCGCTTTGGCCACCATGCGCGTGGACTACGACCAGGTGAAGATCAAAGACCTGGACACGTCCAACAATCCTCTGCTGAACAAGAGACGCAAGCGGCCGGCGCCTCCAGGAGCGGCTCAGGCAGAAGCAGCCGAGCCCGGATGTGACAATCACAACCGAGTTTCATTTGATGAAAACGACGGAGAAAATATCACTGAACAAAAGTAGAGTAAAGCAGCTGCGAGGACTGTTATAATATCATATATCGTACAATGTAAACTCTGCACTTAATAGTTGAGAACGCCTTTTATTTTATTAGTTGACCAATTAAAATACATTTTCCCAACTTTGTCACATCTTTTCGTACATAAAATGTCCTGTCATCTGGTTCACTTAAGTCCAAGGGATATTACTGATCTATTTGTGATGGTAGGAATATCTAAATAAGTATCAAGTATATTTTTTCATTTAATGTGAAGAACAGGAATCCTCTGGAATTCTTAGAATTTGGATTTGAGGATTTGAATCATCAATGATCAAAGTGCAAACTTGTTCCAACATCCATTTCCTGTTACAAATCATGTTTTTAAATTCCCCTAAATGTTCCTGTTATTTTGGCTTTTTTCCAGTATTGTTCTGTTTTATGGAACAATACTGGATCAAATGAAGAATTGAGTGTCAGAGAAAGGCTGCATGTCCTAAAAAGATGGTTTTAAATTAGTCTAAGCTGCAAATTAAACTAGAAAAGTTGCATTACCTGTGATAAATCTAGTGTGAAGCTTTTTGCTGAAAGTCGTCGCTGAAAATGCTGAAGCTTTTGGCTTAAAATGGCGACGCACTTTACTTTAATTGATGAAGGGATTTAATTAAAATGCAAAATCTATTTCAAAATATTAAATTTGCTAAATGATGGAAATTTTGTTAAAGAACTATGAAAGAGCGCTGAAGTTGACCTAAATTTCTGAAAAATTTGTAGTAAAATTGCTTATAAATCCAGAGTACATGCCAATTTTGTTGCTAAAATATTAGCTCAACTCCAAATTAGCCCCAAAATCTTAGTAGATAATAAATTAACACAAAAAAACAAACTCGATGCTCTTGTACTAGCTAAACTCAAAAATAGTCAAAAATTCCTCAGTAAACTAAATTAGTATAAAATGTTATCCAGTTACTAAAATAAAAGCTAATCTATAAATTAGCATACAAATCAATTAGCCAAAAACATTAGCATGTTGCTAAAATATTAGCTAAACAAACAAAAAAATACTATAAAAGATGAAAACAGCCCATGAATACATTCAAAGGCTGTTGCTGATCTACTTAAATGTTTTAAATGTGAAGAATTAGAAGATCCTGTCGTTGGATCTGGTCGTCAGAAAAGTCCTTAGCAACAGTTGCTAGCGTCGTTAGCTGCTGTCGTTTCGCAGGACATGCAGAAGATAATGTTTAGTAGAACATCGACATGAACACATGCTAAATAAACTTGTTCAGTAGACATAGACAATGGACTCAAAAACACATTGTTGGCACAAGTGGAACCCCATACGGCCTCAGCCAGACTCCGCCTTCAGTGACCTCAAGGTAAACTGCGTTTGTGATTCCTGTTGCAGGAGCAACTTTTCCTACACGTTTGTTTGAGAGTCATTTCCAAGCAGCAGTTCTTCAGCTTTCATTGACGTTTCACTGGAAAGGCTGCATGTCCAGCATTGGAGGTCCCACCAAATTCTTCCCATGGTGACATCATCTGCAGAAGACCAAGCAGCTGCAGCTGCTGCGTCTGCAGAGGATGCTCTTGTTACATTTAAAGGGCTATTACAGCACACGCACAAGGAAAGAACTCACTAAATAGAGTCATGTTGAAAGAACGCCACGGTTGTCTTCAAATGGAAGAACTTGAAAGCTTGATCTGAATCAGGGTTCTTAGGAAACTGAGTGGATAGATGGATACGGTAAATACAGTAAGAGGAAGAGTTCAAGAATAGATTTGTAAATAAGAGTTCCCATGAGGCAGACCGTCCCACCCCAGCTCTGAATGAGCCCGAGGTATTGATCCTCACAGCTCTTTACACACGAGTGGAGAAGCAATAAGGTTCATGGTTTTACTTTAATCCAACCGTACATTACGTCAGCAATAATAATCATTTTGTTGGTTTTTCCAAAATGTAACATAATGTTTTGTATAAATGTTTTGACTCAAACACAAAACTTTAGACAGCTGAGTTTAGGACTGACATGCAGGAAACTTGAATTTAATTTCTAATGAGCTTAATTTATCGTACTTAGAGCCGACCCGTCACTCTCTAACTTTCCCTGGGTGCCTCTGTGCTAATACAGGGTTGAGTCAGGAAGAGCATCCGGCTCCTGACAGGATGAACCGAGACCGGAAAAACTACGAAAAGCACGAGAAACAAGTTTTAAGCTAATCAAGTGAACAATGTTTCGATCCAACTTCTCATGAGTGGAGAAAAGATCAAATAAGGTTTGACAACGCCAGTAAAAGTTGGGGAAGAAGGAAACATGCAAACTGGAATGAAACCTTTTTCCTTCAAATGTTTTGACACTCATCAAGTGGATTCACCAGTTTGAATGTTTAGTCTGCATTGGTGTCAGCCAGGCGGGTCGGCCACATTCCTGCAAATGGATGGTTCATTGAAGGGAAACCAGAGTGAAACCGGAGTGAAACTAGTTTATATCCAGTGTGAAACCAGCTTAAAACCAGAGTGAAACCAATATGAAACAAGAGTGGAACCAGAGTGAAAACAGAGTGAAACCAGTTTATATCCAGCGTGAAACCAGCATAAAACCAGAGTGTAATCAGAGTTAAACCAGAGTGAAACCGGTGTGAAACTAGTGTATATCCAGCATGAAACCAGCGTAAAACCAGAGTGAAACCAATATGAAACAAGAGTGGAACCAGAGTGAAAACAGAGTGAAACCTTAGTGAAACCAGAGGGAAACTAACATGAAACCATATTCAAAACATAGTAAAACCAGAGTGAATTAAGAGTGAAACTGGAGTGAAACTGGTGTATATCCAGCATGAAACCAGCGTAAAACCAGAGTGAAACCAACATGAAACCAGAGTGACAATAGACTGTAATTTGGTGAAACCAAGGAGAAAAGAGTGTAACCAGAGTGCCACTGGAGAGAAACTAGTGTATATCCACCATGAAAACATAGTGAAACCAGAGTGACACCAGAGTGAAACCAATAAGTGAAACCAGAATGAAACAACATGAAACCAGAGGTAAACCAGTGTATATCCAGTGTGAAACCATAGTTAAAACATAGTAAAACCAGAGTGAAATCAGATTGAAACCACAGGGAAGCCATATTAAATCCACAGTGAAACCAGTTATACCATAGTGAAACCATAGAAAGAACAGAGTGAAACCAATGGAAACCATATTGAAACCAGAGTGAAACACAGTCAGAAAAACGTATTTTGTTGCTCTGGACCTCTTAAGTCTAGATCAGGGAGGGGCCAGCGGCGACCCGGGGGCTCGTTAAACTATTTAATCTGGCCCACCAAACTGGAATAAATTATACTGACGATCCTTATTACTGTTTTGTTTTCCCTGTAATTGCATTCATGTGGTGAGTTGTTGCTTTTCTCTGGTTTTTCTGTATTTTCTGAGTCAAAACTTTATTTTTTTGATCATTCAAACGCCACATGAACGCAGCATTTCTCCAAGTCCCTGTTTCTTCTTGAGGGACATCAACCCATCGGTACAACTGGCACTAAAATGAGAGCCAGTTTTGAAATGAAAACTCCAAATGTGTTCTATTCTAAAATTTATATTTTTATTTTGAATCAAAATCGAAGCTTTTTTTCTTTCAGATTAATTATTTTATCATCCATCAAGCTGAGCCTGGTGTTTCCATAGATATCATATCTCTATATGATATCTATGGGTGCTTCCAGCTCCTGCCTCTTTGCTGCCCCCTTCTGGATTTCTTTTGACGCTGCTGCTGTTTTCTCCACACTAACCGTCCATTCACTGCTGAATGGTCCAGAGTCCACATGAGTTTGGATCAAATCCTGACCCGTTTCCAGACTGATCTGATCTGATCTCCTCATCCTTCTCCTTCACTGATCATAACAGGAATAGCATCTGTTGATTGGAGAGTCTTCCCGCCCTCCATGACTGCCTTGTTGTTCACACCGTGGTACATTTGCTTACTGGGTCCCACATCCTGCCCATGAATTTGCATGACTTTATGTTACTCTGTGAACGCAGCTACTCAAACCAGTTATAAGGACCGGAACATTTGGAATGAACGTGAAGACTCGGTAAAGACAGGCGGAGGAAGCTGAAGGTCCAGACATGGCTCTTTGTTTGATCCACAACGCTGACGTGATGAGCGACCTGCTGACCATCAGGGAGAAAGGAGTCCTCGTCTCGCTTCTCAGCCCCCACTGTCAGGTGAGTGTGGCTCCAAGTACAGCTTAGATCCATTTGTCTGAATGTGTGACGGCATGAAGGTACCAAAATACAAAATCTAAATGAATATAGTTATTCATTGTTGCAACATATTTCCTTTAAAGTTACCACATTTAACAGGTAAATGAGTTTGTTGAAGTCCCCCATGACTATTTTTGTTTTAAAAAACATCCCCAGTAGTGTTTTAATTATGATTATGACATTTTTAACCCAAATCCCTCGACCTAAATGTCTTAAAAAGACATTTTTCATGTTGATCTGAAGCCTCTGTTTCCAAAATCTCCTCTGAGGGGGCGTGGCTTTTGGAGC
>NC_050516.1:32523266-32536409 GCF_002922805.2 Oryzias melastigma
TTGAGCTGCATCGGTTCTAATGAATCTGAATGTGTTTCAGCTGCTTAAATCAACGGTGGCTCAGGTGCTGCAGACCAGCTCAGCTCCAGGAGAAACACAAGCCTGGGAGTGTTTTAGCAGCGGCGTTCTGTGTCTGGTTAAAGATAAATCTGCGTCCTCGTACTTCCTGCATCTCTACTGTGTTAAGGTAAAGCCGTCTGCATTGTGTTTCCTTCAAAGAACTGAGCTGTCGTTCATCTGTGTGCATGGGGATCATGTGGCGTTTGTGTTTCTGGAAGTTTCCTTTGCAGACAATAGTTAGTCTTATCTTGATCGCTGCGGCTCCACGTTTGACCTCCGCGCTCTTTGGTTTCCTTCATTGATTTTTTTTTCTCTCTTGTTCTGAATGCAGAAAAAGGAGTTACTGTGGGAGCAGGAACTGCGTGTTACCTCGGAGTACACAGTATCACGTCCTTACTTCCACACCCTTCTAGCAGGAGTAAGCCCCGCCTCCAACTTTAGTCTTTGTTCCTTGTGAGATAGGGCTGTGTTGATAAAACAGATTCATTGATTGATTTACGGTAGACTTAATAGAACAATAATCAATTCATAAAGATATAGATTGATTTAGCACATTAAGCTAAAGGCCACTAGCTTGATGCTAACTTATTATGGGATTTCCCATAGGACGGCTAATGCTAACGCTCTGTTGAGTTTTTTCAAACTCTTAAGGATATATTTTTTAAAGTAACTATTTATGGTCTAAAACATCATTTTTTCTTCATACTTTCTTCTTCTGGAATAAAGTGTATTGCTAACACGATCGCCACCTAGTGGTCAAACTGAAACGTCCTCCAGGAGAAGCAGAACAATGTTTCCAATGTTAATGATCTGAACATTTTAGTTAGAACTTCTCCTTTAGAGAATCCATGTAACTCTGTATGATATTAACTATCTCCTTATTTCACTGATACATTTTACAGTATTTGAACTGGATCAGATTAATATAAATAGATTCAAATTATACAGTAGATTATGAATGTATTTCTAAACAAATGTGTATAAATGTGTAAACTCAAAATTGAACTGAATTAAGAAGATCGAAAGAATAAAAAAAAATGGAATTGAATCGTTTTTGGAAATTATTATGGATAAACAGCCCTGTAGTGATGGTTCATGAGAGACAATCTGTTGTTTCTTCAGGTTCAGCAGTTTGGACTCAACTTTGCAAATGATGACGAAGCTGAAGAATTTCATTTTGCTGTGATGGATGTTCATGGTGAGAATTACTATATCAGTACTGAGGAGATACTTTACATCACATGTGTCAAAGATGAGGCCCGGGGGCCGGATCCGGCCCTCCGGGTAATTCTATCCGGCCCTCCAGATCATTTTATTTTAATGTTAATAATGACCCGATGTTATCTTGCACTTATTTCTAACTTGTATAATTATGACAAAATATATTTTCATGGAGAGTAAAATACTGAAAGTGATTCAAGGTTTAAGTTGATTTATTCTGGAATAATATTCCTGCCTTTTTATTATTCATAAATATGTTAAAAAGTTATGGTTTCAAAAACTTGGCCTTCTGCTAGCTTTCTGGACTATTTTGGCATTTACTAGGATTGGTTTTAGGCTATTTTACAGTTTAGCTAATGTTTCAGCTACATGCTAGCTGTTTTGGCTAATTTTGGCTCCTTTTGGCTGTTTTGGAGTTAGGCTCATATTTACACCTTAGCAGTTTTGGCTAGTTAAGGCTTTTTAAAAGTTTTTTTTAGGCTGTTTGGGAGTTTAGCTAATAATCCAGCTACAAGCTAGCTGTTTTGGCTAATTTAGGCTTTTTCAGTTTTTTAGGATAATTTGAAGTTTAGCTATTTTTTTTTCAGCTACATGCTAGCTGTTTTGGGTAACCTCGTTTTTTTCAGTTTTTTAGGCTAATTTGGCTTTTAGCTAATGTTTCAGCATCAGTGTTTTAAGCTATCAGTTTCAGCGTTTTTATCTCAATTTCAGCATCTTCAGCAGCCAAATTCAGCTTCCAGCATTCACACTAGCATTATCACAGGTAATGCTATATATCTAGTTCATAATCATGTGAAAAAGTTTTAAAGTTTTGAAAATGTAGTTTTAGAGTGTTCGATAAATGTTTATCCTGTTCGGTGACCTAAGGTGTGTTTTGGATTTTGACCCCTTGTGGGATTGAGTTTGACCCTCCTGCTTAACATAAAAGCATCATTGAGACCTTTTCCATGCAGAAAGGAGGACCAACCAGAGTTGTCCCGACCACAACAGGCTGGATTGGTTGGGCAGATTTAGCGGGCCGGTTCCTGGTCTGGGTTACATGACGACAGCACCAAACGCTCAGCCCAATTCAGAGTAAGAAACTCTCCAAAACACAGAAAAAGAAGAAAACCGGGTTTTCAGTCTTTCACTGTTATCCACAGATATCAACCAGAAGCGGATCTGAACTGGAGGACAGATTTTCCAGTGGAAGCTCAGCCCAGAACGGCTCATGAAGACACCAGAACTGTCGGTTCCCTCGTGAGTCCAGCTGAGTTACATCTCATTTAAATGAGTTTCATTCTGTATTCTGTGCTGCATTTGTTTGCAGTTCGTGGATTTGGATCCTGCTATAGAAAGGGTGTTGGCGCGGGCGGGGCTCAGAAAGGACGATCTGAAAGACAAAGACGTGTCAGAAGCTGCTGACCTCATAATCAGCCGTTTTGGAGGAGTCAAGGCTGTGCAGCAGGAGCTGAAAAAGGCCGGTACGGGTTTGTTTCTTTGAATTTTTTTGTTGTTCTTCTTATTACTGATATGTTTAAAAACTTTACACCTAAAGGAGAGATGTATTAGAACAGTCTTTAAATGATATAAATTGTAAGAAAGCATAGTTACTAGCAGATATATTTTGTATAAATAACAAAATGTCAAAAATTCTACATAACATTTACCCCACAAATATGTTTATATTCAAATTCTCAGATATAGAAAATATCGTAATGATTTCCTGATTTGTTTCTTCACCTTTTCTGCCATTGTAAGTTATCGCTTGAATTCTAGATCCAATTAGAACGTTTTATAAATGCTAAAATAAACAAAAATGTTATAATAAATTTTAAACAAATTCTCACATATTTTAACTCAGATGATAAAAAAGTAGATGATAGTATAAACTTTACATACATAAGTGTGGAGTAAGAAAAAATAATCCCAGATTTGAAGGTTTTATAGAGTTCTATCACTTTTATGAACATCTTAAAAAGAAATAATAAACACTGAAACAATTTGTTCTTTTTTTGTTTGAATAATTCCCTATCTCCAGATTTTTTTCTTTTAGTGCTAACGTTTTCTTTTCTTTTCTATTAATATCATGGTTATTGTTTTACTTTGTCATTTTGGTTACCACGTCCCCATTACATTTCTGTTTACTGTAATTAATTTTCTTTTTTGAAAGATAAAATTAGTTATTGATGTTTTTACGGATTGCTTACAGTTATTTGTAAATTTGTATGATGTTTAATAAAGTTCTTCTTGTTTTTAAAAATCCTCTATCTCCAATTGATCAACGTGGACTTCAACTTTTTTGTTCGATAGCCTCGCAGACACTTCCAAGAGCTGCAGGGGGGTTTGGCTCCTAAACTCAGCAGGATTGACCACACCTCTCGCCAGGCGTGCCAGGTTAGAGCATCATTTGACAGGAGTTAATTCCGTAAAATAGGAGGAAAGATGCTAAATTCTGTGCATGTCGTTTGTGTTGTCAGGTGGACTCATCTTCAGCAAAGCAGAGAGGAAGAAAAATCCAGAAAAGATCCGGATTCTGATGGCGGGCCGCTTTAAGAGTCTTCAGCTGAGGAGAGATGCTCAACATTCGGCGGATTCACTTGATTTTTTAACCATTGTTTTTGGTTGGGTGATTCTGTTGTGTATGCACATTTCTAGATATGTCTATTTATATTCTAAAGTTTTTTGTGTCAGGATGCAACAATCAAATCAAACTCTAAATTTCTAGAACAAAAATGTATTTATTGACAAAATTATACCTAAGATACAGCTGTCTTTTATTGTGTTACATAAAATGTTGTTTCTTTCACGTCTGTGTCCAGTGGGGGACTTGTCACCCAGTTTTACTTTCTTCTTCATGGGTTTCTCATTCATATGTTGGCGCTCACCTTCCCTCTTCATTCATTGTCTGCTGGAATAGGTGGATGTCGGGTTACGAACTCAATCAATAGTGGTTTTATATTCGTTTGGCTCAATATTCTGGTATTATTTGAGTTCCATTATAAAAAAGTATATAGATTCTTACACTGGGGGTGAAAAACGAGAAAATTATTAAGATGTTAAGGTTATATTTGAATGTAAAGATAAACTAATTTTAGTCTCCACCTGTTGTCCTCATGCAGGATCTCAAACAGGTTTCTAACAGTTTTATCCTCTTTTGCTTTCAAAAAGTTCCCAGATCCATAATAAATGGAGGTCTCTTCAACCAGGTGTTTGACAGTCATTGGTTCACTGTAAAATCTATTCATTCATGTTCTGGGGTCAGATGTAGATGGAGTTTACCCTGGACAGGTCACCGATCTGTCACTGGAACTTTAAAGTCCTATAAAAAAATGACTTATTTAGCTGTTAAATTGTAAAAACAACTTCTGCCCATTTAAATAAGCAGGAACATTATGCAGAAAATAATCTTAGTTACTTATCACTGGAATCATCATTTTGACTTCAGTTTTCTTAAAATTAATACTAACTGAAAATCATCATCTAAGGCGTGGATGTACAAAGTCGGTCCTCGAGGGCCGGTGTCCTACATGTCTTCAAACCAACCTGCCAGAGAAGCTTCTTATTGGCCAAACACACCTGATCCAGGTAATCAGCAGCAGATAAGGCAGGATTCTGGAAAACCAGCGGCAGGGCGGCCCTCGAGGCCTGACTTTGGACACCCCTGATTTAAGACATCTTTTTATTTTTATATACATCCATCTTTTTCCACTCATCCAGGAGTCTAAGCAGCAGTCTAAGCAGAGATTCCCAGACTTCCCTCTCCCCGGCCACTCCCTCCAGCTCCTCTGAGGCGTTCCCAGGCCATCTGAGAGACATAGTCTCTCCAGTGTGTGTCCTGGGTCTTCCCCGAGGTCTCTGCCCAGTGCGACATGTCCGGAACACCTCCCCAGGGAGGCGTCCACCGGCGAACCACCTCAACTGGCTCCTCTCAATGTGGAGGAGAAGGGGCTCTAATCCGAGCTTCTCATCCTAGAGATTATGTCTCTCAACTGGCCTAGATCTTCCCCGGGGCCTTCGCCCAGTGGGAAAGCCAGGAACACCTCCCTAGGGAGGTGTTCAGGAGGCAACTGGACCAACTGGCTCCTCTCGATGTGGAGGAGAAGCGGCTCTACTATAATACCATACACTATCACATGACCTGGTCAAAGCTTAAGGAACACAGCTCAGCTTACAGAACAACAATCCCTGAAAAATTCTGTCCTATCCCCAGCAAGACCCAAGTCCACAGTCGAGCTACAGACACACCAGGAATGTGACATGAACACGCTAAACTTGGGTTCTTGAATGCGAGAATAGCCCGTTATGTTCGCACTGGACAAACAGGAAGGGGCTTCTTCTTATTTACAGTTTACTGGTGCATGTTCGGATTGGTGTGAAATGGTGTAAATCTCCTGAATCTTGATCCAGGCTTTTACGTTCACAGCTCTACATATGAAAGACTTGCTGTCTATAATTAGAGTCTATGACATTTTTCTCTTCAATGATCGCTTTTCAAACAGTAGGCACTTCTGTGATTTCAAAGGGACGCCGCCCATACGTCACTACCAAATTCGAGTCTGTGATTGGTCAAAGTTGTACCTGGTTTAAGTTTCAAAGCGAGTTCAGTATCCATCCATCCATCCATCCATCCTCCGCCACTCATCCAGGACCGGGTCGCGGGGGCAGAAGTCTTAGCAAAGATACCGAGACTGGCCACTTCCTCTAGCTCCTCTGGGGGGACTCTGAGGCGTTCCCAGGCCGGAGAGACATAGTCTCTCCAGCGTGTCCTGGGTCTTCCGCGGGGCCTCCGCCCAGTGGGACATGCCCAGAACACCTCTCCAGATGCCCGAGCCACCTCAACTGGCTCCGCTTGATAAGGAGGAGCAGTGGGTCTACTCCGAGCTCTCCGGGTGACCGAGCTTCTCACCCTACCTCTAAGGGAGTGCCCAGCCACCCTCCGGAGGAAACTCATTTCAGCCACTTGTAGTCGGGACCTCGTTCTTTTGGTCATAACCCAGAGCTCATGATCACAGGTGAGTCCTGGAAGCAAGATAGGCGGGCAAATTGAAAGCTTTGCTTTCTGGCTCAGCTCCGTCTTCGACAGACCAATACAGCGTCCGCATGACGCCGCTCCAATCTTCCCTCACTTGTGAACAAGACCCCAAGATATTTAAACTCCTCCACATGTGGCAGGAGCACTCCACCCACTAAGAGAGGGCAAACTACCTTTCTCCGGTCGAGAACCGCGGCCTCGCCGTTCAATAATCACACATTTTGTATGTATAGCCTGAAAATTATTATAGAAACTTGTGTAGCTACACGTGAACGCAAGAATTTTAAACACTTCATAGACTTTTCCCTGGAAGTGGCTGCTTGAATGCGTGTTGCGTTGCCGCGTGAACAAATAGCTTCAGACCAACAATGTAGGCTTCTTCTCAGTAGTACATGCCAGAAACGCTCGTGTTTGGGAGTAACCAGGAAGTCATTCTGAACAGATGCACCCCTGCCAGCTATCTCCACTATGCAGAAGGAGGGATCTGACTCTGAGCCTCTCCTGGATAACTCTACAACCTCTTTGACCCGGACAGGATAAAGTGAGGACAGAAAAAGAACACATTCTTGCCATGTGAAAGCCTAGCGCCATTTTTTGCCCAACCACAAGTATGATTACCATAGAGGTCAGTGTTCATGAGGTCATTACAGACCATAAATCTGAAAGTTCTTTACTAATTATGACTATAACTATGACTGAAATGTATGTGGATATCTTAGTTTCCAGGAAACTTGTATCTGATTCTCACATGTAAATGTGGACCAAGCAAACAATTGAGAAGATATTCTGGTTTGGAATACGCTTCAACAAAAGCTGTTCTAGCTCCCAAATACAGTGGCGCCTTTGGGGTCAAGGCAGCTAAAAATTCAGTCAAGGGCATATCACATGAAAGTCAGGGGGGCCCATGAGACATCTCCAAAACCTGATACTGCAAACCAGCAGTGAGCGTGGAGACTACTGCTCTTTCAAAATAAAAGCTGTGTGGGCTCAGACTCAGAGATTGAGATGAGACGAAACAACAACCATGAACTTAAACTTTAAGTTTGACAGAAAGGCCGGACCAGGACCAAATGTGCGGGGTGTTTTGGTAATCCACTTCATAAGACAAAGAAATGACATCAGATCTGGACGAAAACATGTTTTAAGTTAGACTTTAACCAATATAGAACACTTTGGGGGATTTTATTTCAAAACTGTGACTTTTGTTGTAATTTTAGTGTCAGTTGTACCAAATGGTTTGATATTCTTATGTGAAAACTGTAGAGAAATGTTCATGTGGTGCTGTAATGATCAGAAAAAGGACAAAGAAAATACACATAAATGTGAAATATATTTACTGTATATATAATTCTTCCAACAACATAGAAATCTAGAATAACTTTCTGCTCCTTATTTATAGTGCCCAATCTAAGGCAAAACATCACAATTTTAGGGAAAATAAAGAAAATTATCCATATAATTTGATTTCATTTGATTTGAAATGGTTTATTTTAAGCAATTAGATATTAATACATAAACATAGGCAGTGCTGCCACAAACGACTATTTTGATAATCGACTGATCACCGATTGTTTACTTTGATTAGTCATCTAATCTGGTTATGTACAAACTGTATGTAAGTCAGACATCTTAACCATCAATAGCTTTAAACTAGATGCTAGTGCTGATTAGGGCTACCACAATTAGTCGACTATCGACTATTAAAATAGTTGACAGCTAATTTAATAGTCGATAAGTCGTTACTTTATATTATATGGAGTCAGAGTGTAGTAAAGTTGAGAGTTATAATGATATTCTGTTAGCTTTTTGGATCATTTTGGCATTTATTAAGGTTTTTAGGCTAATTTTGGATATTTTATCCACATGCTAGCTGTTTTGGCTAATTCAGGCTTTTTTCATTTTTTACGCTATTTTTGTATTTAGCTAATTTTTCAGCTACATGCTAGCTGTTTTGGCTAACTTAGACTTTTTTTAAGCTAATTTGGCCTTTAACTAATATTTTAGCTAGCTATCAGCATCTTCAGCTATCGTCACTAGCATCTTACAGCTTACATTCTATCCATAATAATGCTAATGCTATATATCTAGTTTTTAGTTACTTTAAAGCTATTGATGGTTAAGATGTGTGTTTTACATCCACTTTGTGTATGACCCGATTAGTTGACTAATCGGAAAAAAAATCGGTGATTAGTCGACTATTAAAATAATAGTTTGTGGCAGCACTAGTGCTGTTAGCTAAAAATGCTGAGATTTATAGATGAAATCACTGAAGCTGATAGCCAGCTAAAATATTAGTTAAATGCCAAATTAGGCTAAAAAACTGAAAAAGTCCTAAATTAGACAAAACAGCTAGCATGCTGCTGAAATATTAGCTGAACTCCAAAATAGCCTAAAAACCTTAATAATTGCAGAAATAGTCCATAAAGCTAGCAGAATACCATCATAATTTTCAACTTTACTACATACAAAATAAAGTAACGACTAATCGACTAATAAATTAGTTGTCAACCGTTTTAATAGTCGATTAATCGTTGAATAGTTGACTAATCGTGACAGCCCCAAACACATATTCAATCAACATCCATAAACATGTCAGCCATTGGATAACCAGAGGGCCACATATGGCCCCCGGGCCGTTGAGGTATCATTTTACATGCTGATTAACTTCCACGCCTCCTTTTCTACTGTTATTGTCAACAACAACGCTCTCATTAATGTGTAGAGTGAAGGACGACGCAGAAGACGGAGTTTCTGGGCTGTGATCGATTAGCCGATACTTTCGATGACACCCCCACCCCCACCCCACCCCCCTCTGGCGCCACTGGGAGGAAAACCCCCACCAATCCCAGCGCGCGCGTGGCTCAGCCCCCCAGCACACCTTTCGAAGCATGACTGTACGTGCGAAATGGAAATGAGGCAGAGCGCGCACGTGCGCACGCGGCGCTGAGAGTGCGCGCGCTCGTGTTCACCCACTTCATTCATTGCTGCCCGCGCGCTCGGTTCGCTCCACGCTCGCGCTCCAGGCGGAAAGAGGGGCTTTAACTGGGGGACCATGAGGGGCTGCTGCCGCCCGAGGACCACGCGGGACAACACAGGTGGGTCCCGAACTGCACGTCTTGTGGACCGTGTGACTGTCCGGTTCGGTACGGGCTGCTTGTACCGCCGGGCTCGCGGGGTAAACAAGCCTGTCACGTAGGCTCGCCGCGAGCTGACAGGAGGAGGACGCGCAGGACGAGCCCACAGCAGCGCGCGTTTTACGGCGTTTGCGGTGTGTTGTTGTGCGGGGAGCTTCGTCCTTTCTGCGGCTAAGTCGGGCTACAGCTACCGAACAAATCCTCTCAGCAGCTGACGGACAGACGGGGAGGCTGACAACAACACACCCGACATGAGCACGTCATTACCGAGCACGAGGAAGTTTACACTTCAACTAAAACAATAACAATAACGATAAACTATATTATTATTATTATTTATTCATTTTTACAAAAGTGAATTCATGCTCTAAGAACACATGTGTCAAAGTCAAGGCCCGGGGGCCGGATCTGCCCCCCAGGTAATTCTATCCTCTACATTATTTTATTTCATTGTTATTAATAAAATGTTATCTTGCGCTCATTTCTAACTTGAATCGTTTTGCCAAAATATATTAGAGTAAAATATTGAAAGTTTTTTTTTTTTGAAGTTTAAGTTGATTTATTTGGAATAATATTATTCATAATTATGTTAAAAAGTTACAGTTTTAAAGTTTAAAAAAATTGACATTCTGGTAGCTTTTTGGATTGTTTTGGCATTTACTAAAATTTTAGGCTATTTGAAGTTTAGCTGATATTTCAGCTACATGCTAGCGGTTTTTTTTAACTAAGTTGTTTGTTTTTTAAGGCTAATTTGCCATTTAGCTAATATTTTAGCTGGCTATCAGCTTCAGTGATTTCAGCTATTAACTTCAGTATTTTCAGCTATAAATTTCAGCATCTTCAGCTGCCAAATTCACCTTACAGCATTCACACTAGCATCATCACAGGTAATGCTATATATCTAGTTAATTATTACATTAAAGTTACAGTTATGAAGTTTTAAAACTTTGTTTTAGATTGTCCAATAAACGTTTATCCTGTTCGACCTGCTGTGCTCCTCTCAGCACGTGCTGCAGTGGCTGATGGGACATCTGGCTAGTATTGTTTGGGGTAGATTCCAGGTCTGACAGGTTCTTCCTTGCTGAGCACACCTCCTGCTCCCTTACCTGTCTGGTGCATCTGTATCAGGTGCTACTAGCATGTTTACTAATTCTCAGCCTAACAACTTTGTGTTATGTAATTGAATGAGTCACAGCATTTTCTGCGGTGCTGTCAGGTCTGCAGACGGAAGGACTCAGTGGGTTTAAAGGTCTGCTGCTGTGTGAGAACAGGGGATGAGGATGTTTGAAGACTGGGAGGAGGGGGGGGGGTATTTTTAGCTTTTGGTTAATCATAGAGCTGCACTATAACCGCTGATCAAAGCTGATGTACAGTGTCACACACACAAGGAGCATGCATCTCCACGCCGGGTTGTTGTGAACGCGCCTCCGTGGGTGCAGCCGACTCCGTCATCATCACTGCCTTCACTCCTCCATGACAGCAGCATGTTCATCCGAGTCTGACGGGGATGTAGTCGGCATTATCTCTTCTTTCTATGGATGTATTTGTAGAAAAGGAGAGAAACCTCTGAAAGGCTATAAATCACTTCCTTTTGCCCTTGTTTACATGCTTTCTCCTTCCCTCCACGCTCCTCCTCCTGGCCCCTCCCCTCCCCGTGTCTGCCTTATGTAGGGGAAAGTTCACCCGTTCACTTGCATTGGAGCTCCCAGGCAGGCTGTGGTGCATATGTAGGCCGCGCTGGGGATGCATTTCTTATTTAACAGCTCCGAGCTAAAGCCTTAGCCGCTGTTTTAGGTTTATTTAAACATAATTAATGTTTTTAGGTGACTGTACATTGTGTACATTTGTGATGCAGAGGGCCGGTTAGTGCTGTTCTAAGCAGTTTTTAGGTTTAATATCTATGTTAGTTGAATTAATGGAAACTGTACACAGTAGAAAACGCTCATGTTACACAGAGAAACACGTCCCTCATCACCCGTAGACGTCCACACACCCTTTCTTTATTGTCTCTCATCGTGACTTAACAAAATGTCCTGCAAAATAACTCAGAACATGATACATCTGGTCTCCTCGAAGGTTTCATTTTCATTTTTGATGCGTTTGTGATTATGTTGGGAAAGTATGTTAATGCAAATTATAAATAGTGCAAGTCACATCAATATACCACCTAACGCAAAAACATTTTTAAGACCTACAGCAATTAGGGCTACGATGATTAGTCAATTAATCGACGACTAATCAACTATTAAAACAGTTGACGACTAATTTAATAATCAATTAGTCGTTACTTTATATTATAAGGAGTCAGAGTGTAATAAAGTTGAAAGTTATAATGTCATTATGCTAGTTTTTTGGACTATTTTGGCATTTATTAAGATTTTTTTAGGCTGTTTTGGAGTTTAGCTAATATTTCAGCTACAAGCTAGTTATTCTAAATTAAGATTTTTTTTTGTTTTTTGTAGGCTGTTTTGAAATTTAGCTAATATTTCTGCTTCATGCTAGCTGTTTTGCCTAATTTAGCCTTTTTTCTTTGTTTTTTTATGCTATTTTGGAATTTAGCTAATATATCAGTTAAATGCAATTTTTTTGGCTAATTTAAGATTTTTTTTTCTTTTTTAAGCTATTTCAGAGTTTCGCTAATATTTCAGCTGCATGTTAGCTATTTTGGTTAAATTTTGTGGGTTTTTTTGGTGGGGTGTTTTAAAATTTAGGTAATATTGCTGCTTCATGCTAGCTGTTTTGGCTAGTTTAGCCTTTTTTTGTTTTTAGGCTAATTTGCATTTAACTAATATTTTAGCAGGCCATCAGCTTCAGCGTTTTCAGCTACTGATTTCAGCATCTTTAGCTATCAGCACTAGCATCTTCAGCTGCCAAATTCAGCTTACAGCATTGTTGCAGATAATGTGTGAATATATGTAGTTTTTAGTTAGTTTAAAGCTAATGATGGTTAAGATGTGTGTTTTACATCCACTTTGCACATGACCCGATTAGTCAAATAATCAGAAAAAATAATCTGTGATTAGTCGACTATTAAAATAATCATGTTTGCCACCACAAACTGCAATTTCATGTTTTAACATGATTTTTTTTTAGCATTTTTCTCATGACTGCTGACATATTTAAAAAAGAAAAAAAAGATAAAAACTGCATTTTTGAGTATTTCTTTATGGTGTTATCCTGTTTCTCTTTATTATTTCTTATTCTTCCATTTGTTTTTTTGATTTGTAAAAACTCAATCACACTTTCAGCAAAGGACATTCCTGCTTGTACTTTTGGTATTCATAAATTTTTTTTTTATGGGTTTGATGTGATTTTTCAGCCCTATTAAAATTTTTTTTTCACATTTCTGCAAATTCTGCAATCAAAACATTCAACATGTTCAGGACATCCACGCTTGTACTATTACTTACACATGTTTTTTACATTTTATGCAAATTTTGAAATTTTACACAATAATTTAAATTTGACACAAATTTCAAAATATATTTTTTTACGTAATTCTTTGAATATTTGTGAATTATATGATATCAAAGCGTTCGTCGTGTTAAGAACATTAATGCTACTGAGGTTTTTAAGGCTAATTTGGAGTTTAGCTAATATTTTAGCAACATGCTAACATTTTTGGCTCATTTGGCACCAAATGAGGTTTTTGGGGTTAAAGCCCAACCCTTCCCTTCTCCCTCGCCCTCCATTCGAAGAGGCAGTTTAAGTGCA
>NC_050516.1:32536724-32554509 GCF_002922805.2 Oryzias melastigma
ACTAGCTTTTTTGGCAAATATGGCACCTTTCTGGGGGGTTTTCAGCTAATTTGAAGTCGAGCTAATATTTTAGCCATATGTTTATTTTAGCTAATTTGGCATCTACTGAAGTTTTTTGGGAAAATTCTGGATTAAGCTAGTATTTTAGAAACATGTTAGCATTTATGGATAATTTGGCATCTACTGAGGTTTTGGGCTAATTCTGAGTTCAAACTTTTTATGCATTATAAAATTATTTGCAATTTTTTCGATTTTTCAAGAAATTCTTAAAATTCTTTCTGCAATTTATGTAGCTTTAAGTCTTTTAGCAACGTAGACATTATGCAAATAGCTTAAGCATTTTCTGCAAACCCCTTTAGCAATTACAGTAAATTTATTTAGCATTTTAAGCGATGACATTCAGCAAAAAGCATTAACACAAGCATTATCGCAGGTAATGCAACTTTTCTAGTTCAAATTGTGATGAACAGATTAAAATTGCAGTTTGAAAAACCTCCTAGTTGTGACGCAGCAACTGAAAGGGACAAGACACAATCTCCCTGCTCCGCTGCATTCTGATGCTTCCACTTAAAGCTAAACAGATCCATGAACGTCTTTGTTGTCTGAGCTGGTAACTGTACGGCTGGATAGCTCCAATGTTGCTCGCTGTTTTTTTTTTGCTACGCTAATGTTAGCTTGTTGTTTTGAGGAGCTGTAAGCTAGCGGAGAGTGTAAACAAAGAGAATGCTGGGATATCAAGATGGGGTCCTGCCCACAACCCAGAGGCAAATTTGACCTCCTGCCGCTCTGCAGATACTATGTCTTAGAAGACGACACGGGCTTTGAAAATAGATCAAAAGATAATTGGAGTGGAACAATAAAGATCATAAAGACAATTAAAAAAGCATTAGTCTTTACAAATCAAAACAAATTTCAAGAAACCAAAACATAAATCCAAAAAAAAGAAACATGCAAAAAAAGAAAACGTCAGAAAACAAAAGTAATTTTGAGATATCAAACAAAATGTAAAAAAATGAAACAAAATAAGAAAATAGTAAAGGTATATAACGGACATCACTGATTGGATGAGGACATTTGAGTTGTGAAGAAGAGAGAAAGCTGAAGGAGGTTTTATCTGAACTGTGGTAAAGAGTTGATTGATCAATAACTACACTTTTGCAGTGGGCGTGGCCAGAAGGTTAATGAAATATCTTCTGTCTGAGCTTATAGACATTCCAAACAACTTCCTGTTGAAAAGCTGAAGAGATGTCATCATCTAATCAGAGATGTCCCATAATACCAACCGTTTTCGGTCTCTCATTTTGTTTACATTTTTTTAACATTTCATTTTGATTTCCAGGAATATATATATATATATATATATATATATTCTTTCGTTTACGTTTAAGTTTGTGAAATTTAGTTTTGGTTTCTAAAAAACTGAGTTCTTATCTTCCTGCCAGGAGTTTGATTTCCCGGTCAAGCTGCATGTCAGGGAGTCCCGGAGCCAGAACTGAACAGTGTTTCACTAGTGTTTAGATGTTACTCCACACAGTCTGTATTCATGCAAGGACTTGCAAGGGCTTTTGAATAGATAACCAGTGTTGGGACTAACACCGTTTAAGTATAACGGCGTTACTAACGGCGCTATAAATCAAGTAATTTAGTAATCTAACTAATTACTTTCATCCTCGCTGTAACGCCGTTATAGTTACTTCGTGTAAATCGCGGCGCGTTACTTCAAAGTTTGATGATCTTGCTGGAGCTGGGCGCTTCGCACCCGAAAGTTGCTTGTGTTGCGCGCCCCAAGTTGCATCAAGATACATGAGAAAATCCGGTTTCTTTTCAAAATATAACCAGTTTTTCACAATAAAATGCCACGATTGACAAATGTGATCATGCTTTTGTGTCTAAACAGGCGGTAGACACGGATATAAACATACAATCACAACACAAACGTGCGCGCGCGAGCACAGAGACACACAAAACAGACAGGCACGCACACTTTTTTTTCTTTTTTCACAGACACGTACACACGCAGATCAACGTGGATAGACTCCGGTGCGGAGTGAGGAGTTTCGGGAGTTAATAAAACGACAACAGAGAGGCAGAGAGTAGCTCATCTTAGCAGAAACGGGGTAATATTTATAAAACACACAACACAGACAGACACGAGCGCGCACAGATCAACGCAGTGAGCAGACTCCGGAGCGAGTGGGCGGGGCTGCGGGATTTTGGGAGAGAAAAAAGAGATGCAGAGAGCTGCTCCTCTTAGCAGAAATATGGGTTAATAATTGTAGTTTATTAATTTATTATTGTTTTGCACTTTCAGTTTTTTAAGCCATTTTGTTTAATTATAGTTGTAGGTAAGATACTTGAAGTATGTTAATAGTTGAAACGTTTACCTTTTTTGTGTGAAGTTACATTTTTTATATACCACTTGTTGCAGTGTTTTGTGTGATAATTCTGACAAATAAATATTGAAAATTCTTTCCCTAAACCCTCTCTCATGTGTATCCTAAACTTAGACAATATGACTCCATTGGAAAACTATACCAGTATACTATTGTCGGTTATCATCTATTATTGAATGTAAATTATTTTTTTTATTTGTAACGCAGGAAAAAATACAAAATATTACCATATTTAAAGAGTAATTTAAAACGAGTTACTTTTCCAAGTAACTAATTACTTTGAAGATGCAGTAATTGAGTTACTAACTCAATTACTTTTTGGGAGACGTAACTAGTAACTATAACTAATTACTTTTTTGAAGTGAGATGCCCAACACTGTAGATAACTAACTCTTTTTACTCAGTAGTTTAATTTATTTTCATGTGAGCTGATACCAAAAGTATTAAAAATGACTCCAGAACTTCTGATTTTAAAGAGGTTTTTACAGCTTCTGTTATTCTCGTTCGTTCTTGTTTAAATTGACACATTTCACACTTTGTTGCACAATTTTTATTTAAATACAGAAAAAAATCGACACAAAAAACAGACAAAAATAAATAAAAAAGGGGAAAAAAATGTAATTTTGTAAAGGATTATCAGTCCGGGTTGGGTTTGCATTGACTCATGTTAACCTGCAGGTTAAAGTTTATTGATTCAAGAAGACAAAAACTAATCATGAGCAGTCTTCAGAAACTGATTTTTCTTGCTGGGTTACTATTTTCCTCTTCAGTTTTCTGACCAGTAATAACGTTGATTAACTCAACATAACACTTGATGAGGTTGAATGACTGATAAGTGAATCTCTGGGTTAAAGATCAGCAGAAACTGTATCATCCAGGTTTTTTAAGTGACATAAATAGAAATGTATTCAAACATCTAATGTTTGTTGGCAGACATGGAGACTTGGGGCTAATCCGAATTCTTCCCCCACCCCGACATTTTGCCCTCCAAACGGAGAACTACGGGAAGATAATGTCTTCAAATTCAGACGATTCTACCACTTGATGATGTCATCAATAGTTGCCGGTCAGTTATGTTAACGCATAGCTGGAGTGCTGGAAAATACACAACATCAATTTTATAACTTTAAAAACTTTAAAAATGCTAAAACAAAAAGCCATTACTTACACTTAAATGTAAAGTTTAAATGTAAACTTGTAAAGGACGCCACCGTGAAGAAATGCGGATCAACGCAGAACACCGTACCGGCGAACGGATACAGAGCTGTAAAACCCTGCAGTTTTGAAGTATTATAATGTTTTATAAAACCTACAAAACATGTACTATATAGTACTCACACCTGGTCCATGCTGAAAGTTTTGAAGGATTATACCAGTAATGTACTATAAAACATGCACTATATAGTACTCAGTCCTGGTCCATATTGATTTTTTTAAAGTATTATAATGTACTATGAAACATGTACTACATAGTACTCAGTCCTGGTCCATATTGAAAGTTTAGAAATACTAAAATGTACTTTCAAACATGTACTTTATAGTACTAAGTAATTTGAAGTATTATAATGTACAATAAAACATGTACTATATAGTGCTCTGTCTTGGTCCATATTGAAAGTTTTGAAATACTAAAATGTACTATAAAACATTTACTTTATAGTTCTATGTCATGGAGCATACTGAAAGTTTTGAAGTATTCTAATGTACTATAAAACCTTTATTGACGACAGAATACTCACTTTCACCAGAGAATCGGTCTGGACTTGAGATTATTTCTGTTCTACGATAAAAACAATATCACAGTTTTACTGTTGCTATCACAGAATCCTGACGTAGTTTAGACCAGTGGTCCCCAAACCCCGGGCTGAGGGCCGGTACCGGTCCATGGGTCACTTGGTTCCGGACCGCAGACAGAAAAAAAAGAAATAAATGTGCCAACGTAGATTATTTCAGTTTAGTTTATTTTCTGATCCTCAAGGAAGTTTTATTTTGAAAAACTGCAACATCAGTCTTTGTTGTGTGACTTAAAGCGGCTGCATGGATACCTGGGTTGCTAAGACAGTAGCCCAAAGCTAACAAAAACCAAACAATAAAATGTATTTGGAAAGTTTTTTAAAAAGAGTCAGTGAGGAAACCGAATCAGAGCCTTCGACTTCAAAACCCAATAAAGCTGCTGTTTACAGACAAAACCGAGAGTTTAAACAATATATGAAATATTTGAGACTTTGTTCTCGTGTAGCAGAAGCCGCTCTGGCTAATACGCAGCGACAGACTCTCTGCTGTTTCACACACAAATAATAAGATTGTACACACAGTGGACTTATATTATATTTATAAAATGCCAGTTTTATGATGGTTGCGTCATTTTATTTTGCTTTATTTATCCTTCACACCTTAGCTGAAGCTAGCGTCCGGTTGTTAGCCTCTACTTTGATGTAAATGGTAAAAATCTTCATCGCAAAGTTCAAACATTTTACAGAGAACAAAGATTCAATCAAATACATTTGCTGATATGTGAAAACTTGTAAAAAGGACATTTAAGAATTTTCCTTCAGCGAGGCTGTCTTCCTCTATGTTTTTTCTCATATAACTGTGTCTGATCTGCGGGAAAATAAAGGTAAAATTAAAAAAAAGCTAAAATATTTAGCTAAAAGTAGTACAAAAAATGTTTGATAAAATCCAGTGTTTGATTATTCGATCTAAATAACGACATGACCAAAACAGGTACGTAGGAAATGTATAAAATAAATACTGTACAATTTCCCGTTACAATTACCTTTTATTATTTCCCCAAAACAGCGTTGAACAGCGTTCGGTTCTTTGTTTTCCCGGTCTGAATCCATTGACCATAAGTTACATATCACGCTGTGTGACGTCACTGTGAAAAGGGTCTAACCGTAGAGTAAAGATTTACCAAATTAAAACATTTGAAACATTCAAACTTAGCTTAAAATTGTGATCTTATGTTAACAGTTCTTAAAGCATATCCTGATCATGTGATGGACACAATTTCACTGAAAACAAAAGAAAAAAACATGATTAGAACATGTCTGACCTGTGATGAGCAGGTCAGCTGGCTGCTGTGGAGGTCTGACCTCAGTCTCTTCATGAGCCAGTTTCTGGTTCTGGTTCTGGAGTTGATCCTTTGAGGAAATCTGGTAACTTTTCAACGTGTGCATGGCGCCATCTGGTGCTTCATGTGGAGCATAAGGAAGAGCAGGATGTTTTTTCCCTGTAATAATACTTTATTTTCTTATTGTTCCATCATTGTTGGAGTTCTCTGTCATATTAATGGGTTGTGTTGATTTATTTACTGCTATTTTATTGGTTTAAATATATTTTTAAAGTTTTGATTCTGGCAAAATAGTGTCAAGAGTCCCATTTCAATTGATATATTTGTTGTTTATTTCAGCTCAGGTACATGTACATTATTTTACGTCTGTTTTCCCGGGAAAATGTGCTGCCAAACACGTTTACGCGCCAAAGAACAGAATGTTCTGAGGGAGCCGAAAGCTCCAGAAAAACATCCTCCCAGTCCGCGCGTGGGTTTAACCCTTCAGGGGCCGTGACAGGGTCGAGCAAAAGTCGAGACTTTGGGGTTTTCACGCACTTGTGCAGATGGAGCTTTTCACAGGCGGCATGGCTGCCATCCCCCCTTCCGCTGCTCTGATTGGCTGCTGGTCTGGAGCTCTCTGCTCCTATTGGTGCGTTTCCCTGCTGCATTCGCTGCCCATGCGTAGTGCATGTGACGCTGTTTTTCTCAAGGATCTGCTTCTAATCACCGTAAAATGTGTACAATGTGTATTATTGACTATTTTGCACATTTTTTTGTACTTAAAGTGACGTTTAAAATACATTTTATTCTTACAAAAAGTTTTAATGTCCAAAACATTGAGTTTAAATAAAAATATATGTTTGCATTTTTTTTAAAGGACCAGTAAATAAATACATAAATCAATATTAAATGTGTTCTGAATGTTTTGGATGGTAATACAAATAATAATGATAAAATAAAATGTGTACAATATATATTAAAGGCTATTTTGCACATTTTTTGTACTGAAACTGACATTTAAAATAAAGTTTATTCAAAAAAGCAGTTTTAATGTCCAAAATATTGAGCAAAAAAAATGTGTTTGAAGATATTTTAAAAAGACAAGAAAGAACAAAAACACTGTAAAATGTGTACAGTGTAAAGGCTATTTTGATTTTTTTTTAAGTGAATTAAAATAAAATTTATTTAAAAAACAGTTTTAATGTCCAACACATTGAGTTTACATAAAAATATATGTTTACCAATATTTTTAAAAGATAAATAAAGGAAAAAAGACAAAAGAAATCACAGTAAAATGTGTTCTGAAGGTTTTTGATCAAATAAAATAAAATAACACTGTTAAATGTAAAGGAGTTCGATCAGACTAAAAAAACAAGAATGTTGCTTATTTTAAACTTTTTTTAGAATAAAATAATGTATAAAAAATGTAATAATTAAGAAATAAAATGACGCAACGTGCTTATTTCAAAATAAAAGCATTACTAAATTAAAAGACAAATAAATGCTTATCTGGCTAATTAAAGTTTTTTTTATTATTATTTATTTCTAAGCTAATGTTAGCTCAATCGATTGATTTAAACGGTATTTTGGGTTTTCGTGCTCGTACGTGCTTGTCGTGTTGTCGTGTTCTTTCCCGCCTTCTCGTTGCGCGCCTTCTCCGGTTCTTACGGTAAGGAGATCTGCTGTTTCTCAGCTGATATAAGACATCCGCCCCCCTCAGCCCCTCACATCAGACGAGCGGGATGAAGCCCACCGTGTCAGAGTGCTACCGGGAGGGGAACGCCAACGACCCCGCCGCCGGGATGCTGGACAACGAGGAGTTTTTGTTCGAGGGTCCCGGCCCGCGGGAGCTCACCCAGAACCCGCTGCAGAAGATCTGGATGCCCCACAAGAACGGCCACATAGCGCACAGACGGGGTAAGACGGGCGCGACAGAAATGCGCCAGAAGGATGGAGATGGAGGGCAGACGCGGGCATCGCCGTGGCCTGTGAAGCCATCCCCGGTGTGTCTGGGGGAAACGGTCCGCTCCGGGCTGCCGCTGCAGCCTGGAAGTATTGCATCATTCTCCCGGTCATTGTTTACGGTAATGCATGGAGACGGACGGAGCAGCCCCGGTGCTGATCGCTTGTTGTGGTCGGTTTGTGGATAATCTGCAGACACCGCGGGTTTTCACACCTCCGGGACCCCTCAGGGACAGGTCGGGACGCTCCCCTCTTTTGTAAAGTTATTCCTGAGAGTCTGCAGCCTTTGTCCTGCTAATGTGCTCCTGCAGGGACTGATTCCTCAGACACAAATCTCCTCAAAGTTTCCCTAATCATGCAGATTTACTGATTTACATGGCACTTAAAAACAGAGAGCAGTTCAAGGATGTCTGCCTTCAGCTTGAATGCATCAATATTATTAGGATTTTGAGGAAAATATGTCAAAAAGTGAACAACTTTTCTCTTTAAAATAAACTTGGAGGTGTTAGATATCCGATCGTGCTGTTCCTAATGACCAGGCTCGTGCTTCTGGTTAGTGGTTTCAGAGAATTGGATCTTCCTCTCCTCCCATGAACACGTTCTCCGTTCTTTTTCCATTCAGGTTCTGTAATTACTGCATCCTTTCAGAACATTATGCAACTCCGGGGTCATGACGGGCGCCCTTTCAGACCTGCCAACATGCCAGCTTCATTACTTTTAATTGAAATGTGTTTTCATCAGACGGTTATTCATGCAAATGTCCGTCTGTCTCTCTCTTCCAGTGTGTATGACAAACTGTCCGACCCTGATCGTCACCGTGGGACTTCCGGCCCGAGGGAAGACTTACATTTCTAAGAAGCTAACTCGTTACTTGAACTGGATCGGAGTTCCGACCAAAGGTACGGCTCACATCCCAGTTAGGGGTCAACCAATATCAATATTAATATCGTTATTGATACCGATATTGATATTGCTGCCGATACCAATATCAATATCGGCGCCAATATTGGGTATTTCAACACATATCAGTATCTGCCTTTTGTTTAATGCGACGGGATTAAAACTGAACTCTGTTCTGTGGTGAGGCAATTGGACATCAATAAATAAACTACAACAGTTGCATTACCTGCGATAATGCTGGTGTAAATGTTTTTGCTGAAAGTAGTGTCTGAAGATGCTGAAGCTTTTTGCTGAAAATGGTGACTCAATTTACTTTAATTGATGAAGGGATTTGCTGAAAATGCAAAAACTATTTGTTAAATTTGCTAAAAGACAGGACATTTCACGAAAGAACTATGAAAGATGTAGTAAAATTGCTTAAAAATCCCTAATACATGAAATTTAGCAAAAACATTTAGTGATACTTAAATATGAGCTACACTCCAAATTAGCCCAAAACCTTTGCAGATTCCAAAAGTTAGCCAAAAAGCTAGCTTGTTGCTTAAATGTTAGCTAAACTCCACTGTGTTTGGCATTTCCTAGTTCTGTCCAAATCTACTAATTCCAAATTCCAGTGCACTCGAAATCTCCCAGAAGTCTTTGCAAAAAACTAGTGTGGATCAATGCTCAGTAGATTAGCAAATATAGACCACAATGCATTGCGGTCGAACAATTTTGAACAAAAAAACTTGTTTAAATGTAATTTTTGAATAAACCATCCACGTTTTCACCATCAGAACACAGTGGAGTCAAAAATAAAGATTGTGAAATGTTCGTATTGATTTGAGTTTGACTTCGTGAAATCTGTGTCAACATATCTGGTGCTTAGAAGAACGAAAGAAAAGTAGTGATCACCGTGTCTGAATTGCCATGAAAATTTAGGGCACTTTATAGTTTTGCAGTATATAGGTATTTTTTGTAGTTAGGGATTAGGAGGGGGAATTTGAACACAACCTAAATTAGCCTAAAAAAACCCAAATGAGCTAAAACGTTAGCATGTTGCTAAAATATTAGCTAAACTCTAAATTAGCCTAAGAAACCCAAATAGATAACAAATTAGCCAAAAACGTTAGCATGGTGCCAAAATATTAGCTAAACTTCAATTTATTTTTAAATTACTCTAAAAGATGAAAACAGCCCATGAATATATTTAAAGGTTTGAAATTTGAAGACTTTCTCATTCATTTCATATTTAAATCTGATGTAGTGGAATTGGAAAAAACAAAATATCTATTAAACGCAGAATTTGTTGTGATTGGTTTGATTTAAAATAATAATATCAACTACAGGCTTCTCAAATGCTGTAAAATAGCACATTGCAGAGGTTATTTCTTTGCTCATTTATGTTTTTTTACATTAACAGTTAAAGTCAAAGACTCGTAGGTTGTATTATTGTAAAATTTGATGCCAATTTGTTCATTTTAACAGCAAATGATTATCAGACTAAATATCGGCCATCAGCTCCCCAGACTTGTATCGTATCGGCCTCTAGAAAAACCATATCGGTTGATCCTAATCTCAGTATCCGTTTCAAATCGGGTTTGGTTGAAATGTGACGTCTCTCTGTTAACAGAGTTTAATGTGGGAGACTATCGGAGGGAGTGTTTGAAGATCTACAAATCCTTTGAGTTTTTCCGTCCAGATAATGAAGAAGGCTTAAAAATTAGACGGTGAGTTCCAATGAGCAGTAACTGAAATGTTTTGTTTTTTTAACTTCTTCTGTGGTTTTGAAGTTCAAACACGTTTACCTTCTGCTCCCTCGCAGTCATTGTGCGACGTCAGCTCTGAACGACGTCTGCCAGTACCTCAGCGTGGAAGGAGGGCACGTTGCGGTCAGTCCTTTATCAGTTCTAACGTCTGCAGGTCGTGGTCATGAATTATGAAGCAAAAATGTGCAGAGATTCCAAATCTTTTTATTTTTTTGCTGCTTTAAGGTATTTGATGCAACAAACACAACCAGAGAAAGAAGAAACACCATTATCAACTTTGCTGAGCAGAATGGGTTCAAAGTATGACAAAGTCTTGAACTTTGTGACATTTGATGACCTTCAAGTTTGTTTACCACATTTTCTTCTTCATTTAGGTGTTTTTTGTGGAGTCTGTGTGTGAAGATCCAGAGGTCATTGCAGAAAATATCGTGGTAAGTGTCATTTATATTTAACTTATCTTTAAATAGTGTTTTATTTTGAGTTGGACTTTACATAGAAGCTTGTCAGTGTTTTGCTGACGTCTTGGTTTCATTAAAGCAAGTCAAGTTGGGAAACCCAGACTACAAAAACTGCAATCCTGAAGAGGCTCTTGAGGACTTCATGAAGAGGATAAAGTGCTACGAGTCCTCATACCAGCCTCTGGACGAGGATCTGGACAGGTGAGAACCTGAAAGGCGTTGAGATCCAACTGTTCTAAGGATGTATCCATTCTTCAGGAATCTGTGAAAAACGATTCAAACTTAACAAGTTCATCGATGCAAAAAAGAAAAAAGAATTGTGTTGTCCTGGCCTGTGCTTACATTTAGAAATGCAGAGCTGATGACATTTCTTCATGTAGGCTCACAGTGATTGCGCACACATGCCTGAGAGTGTGCACATGATCCTGGGAGTATTTGGGCACGCCTGTGATTGTGAAGGCGTGCCTGAGAGTGTGCAGGCACGCCTGTATGTGTGTGTGCAGGCGTCCAGGGCTTGCTTGTGATTGTGCGGGCGCGCCTGTTTGTATGGATGCGCACCTGTGAGTATGCGGGCGTTCCCGTAAGTATGCAGGCGCAGCTGTGAGTATACGGGCGCGCCTGTGAGTGTGCCGTGGCCTGTGATTGTGCAGGCGCACCTGTGTGTATTCGGGCACACTTGTGTGCAGGCGCGCCTGTTTGAATGCGGGTGCGCCTGTTTGTATGCGGGCGCTCCCGCAAGTATGCAGGCGCACCTGTGATTGTGCAAGCGCCTATGATTGTGCAGGCTCACCTGTGTGTATTCGGGCACACTTGTGTGTGTGCAGGCACGTCTGTTTGAATGTGGGTGCGTCTGTGAGTGTGCTCTTCAGCTCCCCCCAGTCCTGGGAAATTCTTGCAGGTCTTTTGCATTTTAAAGTTTCACATAAGTCGGTCTCTCTCTAGGATTTCGCGTTGTTGCGATCGCGACTATTAGCGCAAATTCAAGCAAACCCAAGATTTGATCCTCACCCTGTTACTTTACATTTTTATTGTAACTGACAGGGTGCAGGTACGGAGTGGTCCATCACAAGGAGGTCAACATGAACCGAGCATGAACGGATTTGTGATCAGTTCTGATCCTCTGCTCTGATCTCATCCTATTTCAGGAATGTCTCCTACATAAAGATCATAGACGTGGGCCGCCAGTACCTGGTGAACCGCGTCGCTGACCACATTCAAAGCAGAATCGTCTACTACCTGATGAACATCCACATCACTCCACGATCGATCTACCTGTGCCGCCACGGCGAGAGTGACCTCAACATCAAAGGGCGAATCGGAGGAGACTCCGGCTTGTCTCCCAGAGGAAAAGATGTGCGTTTAGCACTAGAACAAAGCTAAGACCAACAGCAGCTTCCAAATACATAAGCATTCTTTTGTGTTTCCACAACAGTTCGCCAAGTGTTTGAGGAATTTTATCGATGAACAGAAAATCAAAGACCTGAAAGTTTGGACCAGCCAGATGAAGAGAACCATCCAGACTGCAGAGTGCCTTGGAGTCCCATACGAACAGTGGAAAGCTCTGAATGAAATAGACGCCGTACGTCAACCTTTTACCTTCGTGTGTGTTTAAAATCCATGTTTGACATCTATAAACTCCTTTCCTTCCAAAGGGAGTGTGTGAAGAAATGATGTACGAGGAGATCCAGGAGCATTACCCACAGGAGTTTGCAATGAGAGATCAGGACAAATACCGCTACCGGTATCCGAAAGGAGAGGTGAGTTCCACTCTAACGAACGTACTGGGACTGGTTCAAATCCTGAATGGACTGTGTGGATCTAGTCATATGAGGACTTGGTGCAGCGCCTGGAGCCTGTGATCATGGAGCTGGAGCGGCAGGAGAACGTGCTGGTCATCTGTCACCAGGCGGTCATGCGCTGTCTGCTCGCATACTTCCTGGATAAAACTGCAGGTGAGGATTATCCTTTTTCACAGTGATCAGCATGAAGGTGACACCCGTCCTGAAACGTGTCCATCCCCACAGATGAGTTGCCTTATCTCAAGTGTCCCTTGCACACTGTACTGAAGCTGACCCCCATCGCTTATGGTGAGTTTGGACCCTTTTTCTGGATGTTTCCGTCGGTATAAACCATCTTCTGACATCCCGATCTCTTGTCCCATCAGGTTGTCAGGTGGAGTCCATGTATTTAGGTGTGGACTCGGTGAACACGCATAGAGAGAGACCTCAGGTAAACAGGTGTCACACAGGCGATGCTTAAGCTGTTCCACAGCGTCACCTGTGACGATCAGGGAGACGTTCCTCTGGTTCTCCTCCAGAACAAAGAGTCTGTGTTTCAGGCCCTGTTGGGAGGCACATCACGTCCGGCCTGGCTGTCAGCCACATGCAGGACTGTCCAAGTCACTCCGTGAATACAGAGTTCTCCACTAAAAAAACTCTTCATTTGGAGTTTTTGTTAGAAGAGAATCCAGTTTAAAGACCGACCAACCCTCAGCTGTACGTGTGTGATTAAATAAAGCTTTGTACCAAAACCTGTCACTTTGTGGACACTGAAGAAACAAGAAGAAACAGATACTTTGTTCTTTTAAACACTGAAAACTTCTCAGCATTTTGTCTAGTTTAACATCTTTGAGATGAAAACAGAAACATGTAAATTATTAAGTAGTTTTTAATGTTTTGTCATATGAATATTTCCATGTTCAACTGACTATTAATGTATAATTATTATAGTCTATTATGTCAGACTAATAAAACAAACGTGCTCTAAAGTGCTTTGAATGGATGAATACTTCTTTAAGTGTAAAGATAACTGTTGTGAAAACTGGATTTTAACTCTTAAAAACAAGATGTGCCTTCAAATGTAGACTGAAAAAACAATAAATAGAGCAGAAAAAAAGCATAATACTTCAACCAGAAAGTCCTCTAGCTCTCATGTGTCAAAGTCAAGGCCCGGGGGCCGGATCCGGCCCTCCGGGTAATTCTGTCCGGCCCACCAGATCATTTTATTTAATTATTAATAATCCGATGTTATCTTGTTTGTAACTTCTATAATTTTGACAAAATATATTTTTATGGAAAGTAAAATATTAAAAGTTATTTGGTGTTTGAATTAATATTCCTACTTTTTATTCAGAATAATGTTATAAAGTCTCAAACTGAATCGCACAAGGGGCCAAAATCCAAAACACACCTGAGGTCAACAGGATAAACATTTATTGAACACTCTAAAACTACATTTTTAAAACTTTAAAGCCGTAACTTTTTAACATAATTATGAACTAGATATACAGCATCACCTGTGATAATGCTAATGTGAATGCTGTAAGCTGAATTTGATAGCTAAAAACGCTGATAGCCAAAGGTAATAGCCAATTAAAATATTAGCTAAATACCGAATTAGCCTAAAAAATAAAGAAAAACAAACAAAAAAACTTAGGTGAGCCAAACCAGCTAACATGCAGCTGAAATATAAGCTAAACTCCAAAATAGCCTAAAAATCTCAGTAAATGCCAACATAGTCCAAAAAGCTAGCAGAATGCTATTTTTAAAACGGAATTTAAAATTTAAAATTCTGAATAATAAAAAGTCAGGAATATTATTCCAGAATAAATCAACTTTAACCTTAAATATTACTACTTAAAAATATATTTTGTCTAAATTATACAACTTAGAAATGAGCGCAAGATAACATCGGGTCATTAATAACGATAAAATGACCTGGAGGGCCGGATCCGGCCCCTGGGCCTTGTAACACGTGGTCTAAATGTTCTCCCAACGAAGCCTCAAACTCTAGAAAGTTCCAGACTACTGCACTAATGTTTCATAGTAAAAACAAGAGTTTTAATGTGCACAAGATGAGATATTCATGACTCTACTTCTGTTTTCCTGACTTTTCCAGAATGTGACGACGCAGCGCAGCACCGAAGACGCTCTGCAGACCGTCCCGGCTCACCTCTAGATCTCTAACGGCAACACTCCGCTCAGACCTCCGGCGGCGCCGCCGCACAGCCGCCGTGGTTCCGAGATGTTTCACTCTCATTCGTGGCCACCGAGACTTTAGCGTGGACTCACGACCCAAGCCAGTATTTCAAACGTATGGATCAACTGTTACGGTACAAAGACGGTGTAATGTGAAGAGTTTTCTTCTGTAACACTTGAAATCTACTCGATATTTAGCGTAGTCTGTGCAGCCATACACTCGTTATGAAGGATGTGTGTTTTTTTAATGATCTCCAGAAAACGAATCAAACATTTTATTCTCCAAACGTTTGTTTGGTGATATATATTTAAGGAAAACACATAAACAAGGAGTGATTCCATGGTGCGTGCTCCGTGTAGAAGCAATCAACATTCCAGCAATAAAATAAAAGTGGATCCAATTCAAGAAAAATAACAAAATCATGTCTTTTTTAAATCAAATATACATCCAAACTGTGATAATTAAGCAAATCATGTCTTTAGCTGACGTTAATAATAAGCTAGGATCAGTCTGTGTTCGTGTTCATCTCAGGTACGACGATCAACACTTTTTATCTGCCAAAAAACAACACAAACGTGTGAAATGCTTCTCCTTCCATTGTGTGTTTATGCTAAATGTAAAAAGCATTTCTGTCTGGTTTGTCTTCAGCTGTGAACGTAAATAAATGTTGAATATTTTTGAAGAGAAGATGTTTGCTTGATTTAAAAAAACGTCACTTTTTATTTCATCATCTTCAATTCCAGCAAACAACAAACCGAACTCAAACACTTGAACTGATTGCCTTCATGATCTGAGCTTCATGGTAACAAAACAGCAAAAATGACAATAATATGCATATAATATATACATGTACATATATTCTCTTCTTTTTTTGTTTACGTTAAATATTTGTGCTCCAGAATATTGATAACATTTTCATTCTAAAGCCGCCGGAGGCCGAAATGAAGTTTGCTGAGAACATTCACAGGAGTTTGGGATTCTCCTCCGACAGTCTTACTGTTCATCCGATGATCCTCCTGGATGATCCCACGGCAGCGATCCGGTTTGGGATTCAAACCCTCCGACTTCTAAAGGAATGTGGGGCAGCATTTCCTCTCAGAACTGTCAAAAAAGAAACACAGTTTGAACTCTTCATTCAGAACTTTACTGTTCATATTTTTGGTTTTCATAAACTTCATAGTTTTTGAAATATTGATCAAAATATTCCTCATAGGAAACGAATGAGAAAGTCTTCACATGTTAACATTTTAAGTAGATTAGCAACAAACCTTTAAATATATTCATGGGATATGTTTTCATCTTTTATAGTAATTTAAAAAAAATGGAATTTATATTTTAGCAACATGCTAACGCTTTTGGCTAATTTAGTTTACCATGGAATATTAGGCTATTTTGGAGCTTGGATAGTATTTAAGCAACAAGCTAGCTTTTTTGGCCAATTTGTTATCTACTGAGGTTTTTATTCTAATTTGGAGTTTAGTTAATATTTTAGCAACAAGCTAGCTTTTTTTGGCTAATTTGTTATCTACTGAGGTTTTTAGGCTAATTTAGAGTTTAGCTAATATATTTTAACAACAGTTTAGTCAATGTTTTTAGCTTATTTAGTTCACAAATAAAGTTTAGGCTATTTGGAGTTTAGCTCGTATTTAAGCAATGTGCTAGCTTTTTTCTTTTCTTTGCTAATTTGGCATCTGCTGGGTTTTTTGGTTTAATTCAGAGTTTAGCTATTTTAGCAACATGTCAAAGTTTTTGGCTAATTTGTTATCTACTGGGGTTTTTTAGGCTAATTTAGAGCTTAGCTTCTAATTGAGCAACATGCTAATGTTTTTGGCTAATTTAGTTTACTAAAGAATTTTAGGCAATTTTGAAATTTAGCTAGAATTTAAGCAACAAGCTAGCTTTTTTTTGCTAATTAAGCATCTACTAAAATTTTTGGGCTCATTTTTAGTTCAGCTCACAATTAAGCGACACAATAAATATTTCAGCAAAATTGGCATTTATTAGCGATTTTTAAGCAATTTTACTACAATATTTTCCGAAATTTAGGTCAACTTCAGCGCTCTTTATTAGTTTTTTAACGTAATTTTCAGTTTTTTGGCAAGTTTTACATTTTGCAAATCCCTTCATCAGTTAAAGTAAATTGCGTCTCCATTTTCAGAAAAAAGCTTCAGAATCTTCAAAACTTTCCAAGCTATTCCTTATTTATTCTTCTATTCGTTTTTTGATTCGTAAAAACTCGATCACACGTTCAGCAGTTTCTACAATCCTTGTATCTAAACGTTCAGCATTCTAAGGACATTACTGCTTGTACCTCCGTACATTTTACGTTTTTTAAGATTTAACGCAATTTATGCGATTTTTCAGCCCCATTGAAAATGAGTGGGAAATTTTTCAAATTTATACAATTAAAAATATTTGCCATGTTCGGGACATTCATGCTTTTACTTTACTTACACAGTTTTTGAAATTTCACACAAATTCTGCATTTTTTTCACATAATTCTTCAAATATTTGAGCACTTTCTACAAATTATGCAAGTTTGGTATCAAAATGTTCAACACGTTAAGGACATTAATGCTACAGAGGTTTTTAAGGCTAATTGCGAGCTTAGCTAATATTTTAGCAACATGCTAACGTCTTTGGCTAATTTGAAACCTGATAGTTTTTTGGGCTTCTATGGAGTTAAGCTAGTATTTTAGCAACCTACTAGCTTTTCTGGATAATTTGACACGTACTAAGGCTTTCTGGGCAAATTCTGAGTTAAGCTAGTATTTTAGCAACGTGTTAGCTTTTTCGCCTAATTTGGTATCTACTGAGGTTTATTGGACTACTTATGAGTTAAGCTAATATTTTAGAAAAAATTTAGTTTTTTTGGTTAATTTGGCAACTAGTGAGGTTGTTTGGGTTAATTTGGAGTTTAGCTAATATGTCAGCAAAGTTGCAATATTTATGAAATTTTTCAAATTCTTTGTTCACTTTCTGAAAATTATGCAAGTTTGGTATCAAAACGTTTTGGACATTCATGACACTATTCAGCAATTAAAATAAATTTCTTCAGTATCGTCAGCAAACAGCATCTTAACCACATCCATCCAAAAGCAGGTGATGCAACTTTTCTAGTTATAAGTTAAGATAAAAAGCAACATTTTCCCCTCATATAAGTGATTTTTCCCTCACATATCCACAATGTGATGAACTTTCTACTCACGTTCTTCAGGAACTCCTCAGCGACGATGCGGGCTCTTGCGTTGACAGACAGCTTCATTTCACTGATCTCTTTGTCAATTTCTT
>NC_050516.1:32556894-32570456 GCF_002922805.2 Oryzias melastigma
AAAAAAAAATCCTTCATTTAGCTACATTAATATTCAGTTTGGTTGTATGAATAAAGACAAAAAAATACAGTTTTGGTTTAATAATTTTATTATTTAGGGACATTTTTCATTCACAAATGTCATTTTTTTAAACCAACCCCCTCTTTTTGTTTTTCTGAAACGATTTGAATCTTTTATGTTATTCTGCAAAGACTAGAAAATAAATTTGCTTTGAAAGTTTTGGATAATTTACCAGTTTATTCAATTTAGTGTCTTCTTCCTGTTTATTTATTTGTAATTTTAGGTTGCTTTAATACAATAGAATTATTTTATTTATTTAATAATATATTTTTGTTCTCTTATTGGCTGCTCAGACTTTGTTACTGAATGTTTCTTGTAAGATTGTACAACCTCCTTTGTTTTGTAATTTGTTAATTAAAAAAAGGTATTTGTTAAATAATTTATTAACATTTTCTGCTGAAGTGTAATTTCTCCATTAAGATTCTCTTAAAATTTAATCTCAGAATGCTTTGAATACTTCTCTCATTAATTTAGTTTTTCTTGAAGCTCCACTTCAATTGATCTATTTTCAAATCGTTCCCTGTGGTCTCTCTTGGGTGGGACTGTTGGCGCAGAGCAACTCCACCCTCTCTTCCCGTCACCTGTGAGAGCTCTCTGTTTACATTTCCTGTGTCTTTACAGGCCCTCACCCCCCAAGCTAACATTACAAATGCAACAAAAATGGTGAGAAATATTGGAGCCGTACAGTTTCCAGTAATAATGCCTACATCACGTGTCAAAGTCAAGGCCCAGGGGCCGGATCCGGCCCTCCAGATCATTTTATTTTATTGTTATTAATGGCCTGATGTTATCTTGGGCTCATTTCTAACTTGTATAATTTTGACAAAATATATTTTTATGGAGAGTAAAATAAAATTTACTATGATTTTTTTGGAGTTTAATATTTCAGCTACATGCTAGCTGTTTTGGCTAATTTAGGTTTTTTTCTATTTTTTTAGGCTGTTTTGGAGTTAGGCTAATATTTGCACGCTAGCTGTTTTGGCTAACCTTTATTTATTTTATTATTTTTAAAGGCTATTTAGCATTTATCTAATTTTTTAGCTTCAGTTTTTTAGCCATCAATTTCAGCATATTCAGCGATCAGCATTAGCGCCATCTGCTGCCCAATTCAGTTTTCAGCATTTACACAAGCACCAGGTAGTGCTAGTTCATAATTATGTTAAATATTTACGGTTCTAAGAGTTTAAAAATGTAGCTTTAGAGAGTTCAATAAACGTTATCCTGTTCGGCCCGCGACCTGAGGTGTGTTTTGGATTTTGTCCCTTTGTGTGATCGAGTTCGACCTCCTGGTTCTGATCCAGATTCCATCTCAGACGAGGAAAACGAAGACGTTCATGGATCCATTTGTCTGTGAGTGGGCGGAGCATTGAGCTAGTGGCCTCATAAACAAGTTCCTTTTTTAAATAACATTATTTTTGTTCATTCCTGACAATCTGAGTAAAGAAATACTTAGAAATCTACTTAATCTTGTCCTCCATCATGAGGAAAAAGCCACCAGAACATGTTAAAAACGTTTTCATCAGAGTTAGGTCAGGAGATGAGAGCTCTTCAAGTCCACCACGTATAACTGGAAACATTTGACAAATGATGCCAAACCTTTGATTTATTCAAGAGTTTTATTGTTTGGAGTTCAAATTTCTTCCACAACATAATCGGCATTGCAGTAAAGTTTTCTGTAAAGAGTAGGAGCAACACCAGAACCAAAAGTCAGATCTTTTGTTTGAATGGAAGGACAGAAGAGATTTGAGTTCAGTTCTTTGCCATCTATACACCGTAATACACAACCTGTTAAAAATATGTACGTGCCAACCTGAGCTACAAGCAGATAGATGGACCAGCGATGACACAGACGTGACCGAAGACTGACGTCGGCGAGGAATTCCGTCTCAGAGACAGAAGACACAGCAGGAAGAAGTTATGTGACATAAAAGGCCAAATCATGGTTAACACAGTGAGCGCCGCAGCCACGGTTACTGACGGCAGATCAATCGACTTCAAAGGGGGAAAGCTCTGACAATCACTAGTGTTGGGAACTGATGATGAAACCACGTGATTGAAGATGTTGCCCAAAATCAGTCACCCCCCATGACAAAACATTTAAAGGCAAAAAGTGCAAATTAAGGGATAATTATATTAGTTCAAAAATGGCGTTAACTACTTATTTAATTATCTAAGAAATTGGCAAAAAGAGAGAAGTGATACTTGGGATGCTGTAATCAGCCAACATCATCTCACGACCATCAATCCGCCCGCCCATCGCCCTCTTTGACCACGCCCCCCCACATCTCCTCATTTGACAGATCGAGCAACAAAAGCCGTTCGTTAGCTACACATGGAGACGGCTTTCTTCTGGTGTTCTTTGGACACTGGATTTGTCGACGTGTTAAAGGAAAACACTGAAATGTCTCAGTCGGAGTACCGAATGTGGAGAATACATCCATGTGCAACAAAACGGGTGACGGGATGGTGACGGAAGAGTGGAGAGCTGTGAGAGAGGAAGACCGGCAGGAAAGTTCTTTCCTGAGGAGCGAGGTGGAGGAGGTGACGATGACGGGACGTTCCAGAGCCAGATGAAAAGCGGGTCCAGTTGTCCCTCAGCAGCTGCAGCTGTCCGCAGAAGCTTTGGCTCTGTCGTTTGGATCCAGCTTTATGGACTCGGGGAAGTCGGGATACGGCTCCACTTCTGTCTCCTGAGACACAGAGACAAACACACATCGGAATCAGATCCGTCATATCTGATCACTGCTGGAGCTGCTGATGCACTACGACTCCCACAATGCTTCGTGTGCCCATCAATATTCCTCTTTAATGAGGATAAATCATCACATTGGAGTCGTCTTTCTCGTTCAATACTCGGCTCAAATGAAGGAGAAAATCTTCAAATGTCAACATTTTAAGTAAATTAGCAACAAAACTTTAAACATATTCACGGGATATGTTTTCATCTTTTAGAGTAATTTTTAAAAAATGTTATGGAGCTGTTAAATTAGCATTATGCTAGCTCATTTGGGTAACTTTGCATCTACTGCAGTATTTTAGGCTAATTTTGTGTTTAGCTTCTATTTTAGCATCATGCTAACTCTTTTGGCTAATTTGTTATCTACTGAAGTTTTTAGGCTAATTTAGAGTTTAGCTAATATTTAAGCCACATGCTAACAATTTGGCTACTTTGTTATTTACTGAAGTTTTTTAGGTTAATTTAGAGTTTAGCTAATATTTTAGCCACATGCTAACGATTTGGCTACTTTGTTATTTACTGCATTTTTTAGGTTAATTTAGAATGTAGCTAATATTTTAGCAACAGACTAACGGTTTTGGTTAAATTACTATCTACTGGGGTGTTTTAGTCTAATTTAGAGTTTAGTTTCTATTTTAGCATCATGCTAACATTTTTGGCTAATTTGTTATCTACTGGGGTTTTTAGGCTAATTTAGCGTTTTGCTTCTATTTTAGTATCATGCTAACTTTTTTGGCTAACTTGTTATCTACTGAAGTTTTTAGGCTAATTTAGAGTTTAGCTAATATTTTAGCAACAGGCTAACATTTTGGCTAACTTTTTATCTACCGCAGTTTTTTAGGTTGATTTAGAATGTAGCTAGTATTGTAGTAACATGCTAACGTTTTTGGCTACTTTGTTATCTACAAGGGTTTTAAGGGCTAATTTGGAATTTAGCTAATATTTTAGCAACAGGCTAACGTTTCTTTCCAATTTGTTAGCTACTGGGGTTTTTAGGCTAGTTTTGTGTTTAGCTTCTATTTTAGCAACATGCTAACGTTTTTGGCTAATTTGTTATGTATTGGGGTTTTTTTGGCTAATTTACACATCAGCTTTTATTTTAGCAAAAGTTTTGACAAATGTTGTTAAAATGGGAATTTTAAGCTATTTTAGAGTTTAGTTAGTATTTAGGCAACGAGCTAGCTTTTTTGGCTAATTTGGCATCTACTGAGGTTCGTGGGGCCAATTCGGAGTTTAGCTCATTTTTATGCAACACACTAAATGTTTTTGAAAAAATTAGCATGTATTAGGAATTTTTAAGCAGTTTTTCATCCGTGCTCTTTCATAGTTCTTTAACAAAATTTCAAGTTTTAAAAGAATATATTCAACATTTTGCAAATAGCTTTTCAGAAAATCCCTTCATCAGTTAAAGTAAATTGCGACACCATTTTCAGCAAAAAGTATGTTCAGTGACTACTTCCAGCAAAAAGCCTTCATACTAGCATTATTGCAGCTAATGCTACTTTTCTAGCTTTCACTTTATTTATTGTTGCTGTTTTTAGGAAAAACATGTCTTATAAGCTTTGTCACTTCCAGAATATCAACTTCTGAGCATCACACAGCCTCAAACTGAACTTCATTTTACTTATTTTTTATTGCTAAGACAACTTTAGCTCCAGTGTTCGCAGTCTTTCCACTACCAGAACCAACACTTTACAGTAGTAAAGTGTTTAATCAGCTGGTTCTGTTGTCCAGAAAAGCACTTTTGCACATACATGCAACACTTCACGTTAGTAAAGCTGCTGTTTAATCATCATTGTTGAATTGTTAATCCAGAGATTTTATCCAGAGTATTTTAATCTTGGAGAACCCATGAGGTCAACTGGGGCTGCGGGTTTTTTTGTTTTTGTTTTTTCGGCCTCTGTTAATCGCTGCTACCCAGATTAAACAAAAAAAGAATATTCAAACTAACTTTAAAAGCCCAGATAAAAACGGCCCCCAGGATCTCCAGGGTCAAAATGATTTTAAAGGAAGAAGCATCTGTTACTCACCTGTTTGAGGGCGTTGCGTGCGATTGTCTGGAATGCTTGCTCCACATTAATGGCTTCTTTGGCGCTGGTCTCAAAGTAAGGGATGTTGTTCTTACTCTGACACCAGGCCTGAGCCCTTTTGGTGGTCACCTGGTGTCAGAGATAAATGAACAATCATTAGTAAGGGTCTTCATTTGAATAAAGTCATAAATGGCAACATTACATTATTTTTAGTTCATTTGCAGTAATTATGATTTGTTGCCACAAATGACTAAATAAGTTCACTTTGAACTACAGCTGACAGCTAGCATTTCAAAAGGTTATATTTGAAATGTTTAAGGGCTCATTAAGTCATTTTTATACTAACACTTAAACATGAAACATCACAACAGTTTTCACTTTAGTGCAGGTGTTTTTGTGGCCCTCAGTAAATCATAATTGATGCAGCTGTACGTCGGAAAACATTTTTTGTTTTGTGGTTTCTGGCGACATCTGCAGGAACTTAAAGGTAATTACACCCAGGTGTTAATGGTGCAGTGTGTTCCTTTCACCACTAGAGGGCAGACTACATTTTCTATGTCACCGTCTCTGCAGAAGGACGGTGATGATGGCAGTAGAAATGGAGTCAGAGCAGGTTCTTTTGAGGAATAAAACGTGTTGGCGAGGAGAAAAGGCGCCAACAAGCTAAGTGGACAGATGTTTCCTTTGTCGTACAAAATGGGCTGGGTAAAGTCGTGTCCTGATTTGAAGGAGGTAAAAGCAATCCTTAAAGAATTCAGAATAAATTGTCACTAAGCCACAAATCATAAATTATGACAAATTTACAGTCCAACCACATCAACGAGGCTACGCTGCACAGCAGAGAATGTTTCCAGAAATGGAAACATCCAGTGACGCTGAGACAGAAGCTCTACAGCTGTGGCCTTAGAAAGGACCCGGTGTTGTGTAAAGGTACGTTCCCCCTGCCAGAATGTTTCCCCGCTCTCGAGTGTCGTTGGTTTGTTTCGTAACGCTCATATTTTGTCCCAAATCTACGGAGCTAAATTGGGGCAGATATTATTTCAAACCCAAAGAAAACAAATTAAAACTGATGAAAGTGGATGTTCAAAACTTTTTGCTATTCTGAAATAAACTTAATTATTTTCAGCTTCAAATGTTGTTTTTTAGGTTTCAAAAGTCAAAATTTCAATTTCAAAACCTTTTTTTTCAGTTTCAACTCTTTTCTTTCGTTTTTGAATCTAAAAATTCAGTTTTAAAACTGAGACCTGTTGGGGCGGGGCTAACATGAAGGACCAATCAAAATCTGTTTTTTACACTCGTCTTGGGTAAACTTCAGACTATGATAGTACAGACTAAACAGACATTTTCTGACCGTAATCATCACAGTTCTCAGAGTCAGTGAACGCACCAGGACTGAGGTTATCATCATCATCCATTTTCTGTTAGCCCCGCCCCAACAGGGCTCACAGTTCTGAAACTGAAATGTCCAGATTTGAAAAAAAAATAAAATAAAATAAAAGTTGAAAGTAAAAAAGATATAAAGTGAAAAAAAAAGTTTTGAAATTGAAATACTCAGTAAGTAAAACCTAAAAAATTGAGAATTTGAAGCTGAAAAATAACTTTCATCTTAGAATAGCAAAAAGTTTTGAACATTTTAATTTTTTTTAAACATAAATAGGCTCATGTATTTGCTATTTTTCCACTAGGAACCGGTTGCTAACAACCATTAGAGGGCGCTGGATTTTCTTCTGACACTACCAGAAGAAGAAGTGTCGTCCAAAACAAGCAGGGAGGAGAATCTGATTGTTTTCCTCTTAAATTTAATATTTTTCTCATTTGTATTGAATAATTATTATTATTATAATTTTTATTTTTGGTTTTCTTCTTCTTGATTAGATGTTTTTTTGATTCTGCGACTTGAAATCCAGAAAATACTGTATTTATTAATTGTTCATTGTTGCATGTTTCCATAAAAATTCACTTTTATAAATTATGTTTCTTATCCTAAATTAGCAAACAAAGGTCATTTTTTAACACAAAAAGCTGTTGTTGTTTTATGTGGAAAAATATGGGAATATCAGAATAAACTCCCCAAAGCCCAAGAATAAAGTATATCACAATCATCAATCTTCTTTTAACACTTTTGGGACAAAATATGATTGTTATGAAACAAATCAACGATGTCAGAGAGCAAAGAAACACATTCTGGCAGGGGAACGTACTTTAGCACAACACCACTGTAGAAAGCCCTTCAGTGACGCGGAGTTTGTAAAGGAAGGAGCTCACAGAGACACACAGGTCTGATGCTGATCAAAATTCTTAGTGTTTGTTGCTAAAGTTGCTAAAAACGTGTTTCTGTTTATCCATTTCTAACCACTGATTATTTTTTTCTAATTAGTAGACTTATCGGGTCATGCACTGGTTGTAAAGTACACATCTTAACCATCATTAGCTTCAAACTAACCAAAAACTAGATGTGAAGCTGAATTTGCCCGCTAAAGATGCTTGTGCGGATAGCTGAAATCGCTGAAGCTGATAGCCAGCTAAAATATTGGTTAAATGCCAAATTAGACAAAAAAACTGAAAAAAAAAAAACAAAGTTAACCAAAACAGATAGCATGCAGCTGAAATATTAACTAAACTTCGAAATAGCCTAAAAAAGCCTGAATTAGCGGAAATAGCTAGTATGCATCTGAAATATTAGCTAAAGTCAAAATTAGCCTAAAAAACTGAGAAAAAATCTGAAATTAGCCAAAATAGCTAGCATAGAACTGAAATATTAGCTTAATTCCAAATTCACCTTAAAAAATGAAAAAAATCCCAAATTAGCTAAATCATCTAGCATGCAGCTGAAATATTCGCTAAACTCTAGAATAGTCTAAAAAACCTTAAGAAGCGCCATAATAGCCCAAAAGCTAGCATAAAGCCATTGTAATTTTTAACTTTACTACACTTATTTTCCATTTAACAAAATAATGACTAATCGACTATTTTAATAGTAAGTAATAATCGTGGCAGCCTCACAAAATTAGCCCCAGTTCTTAATTCTCAGATAAAAGATCTCTGAGAACCGCAGCTGTTGTGTTTTGGTCACATTGAGTTTTTAGAACCACATTAACATTTTAACAATCATAAAGTCGGGCTGTTTGGCGAGTAATCTGCTCCACCGCGGCGCTCTCTCGTGGACTCATCTGTCTCAGATGATCACCTGTCTGTTCTCCAGATCGATCTTGTTGCCTAGAACCACAAAGGGAAAGTTCTCGGGATCTCGAGGGCTGGCCTGGATTAGAAACTCGTCCCTCCAGCTGTCGAGAGTTTTGAAGGTGTTGGGGGCGGTCACATCAAAAACCAGGACGCAGCAGTCCGCTCCACGGTAGAAGGCAACCCCCAAAGACTGGAACCTCTCCTGACCGGCCGTGTCCCAGATCTGGATCATCACAGCAGAGGAAACGCTCACGGTAAATCCATCAGATCCTTCAGAAACGGCTCCAGCCGCAGCACAAACACCTTCATACCTGCATCGTTACCAGTCTGTCATCCACCATCACCTCCTTGGTCAGGAAATCGGCTCCTATTGTGGCTTTGTACTGGTTGCTAAATTTTTTGTTCACATATTGGTTCATTAGTGAAGTCTTTCCAACACTGAGAAGAAAACATAAACAAGAATGAAATCTCCAGATCTTCAAACTGAGAAGGTGTTTGATGGTGTAACAGATCACAGATAAGGGAAGGCAGTACGGCAAGTCAAAGGGATCAAATATCACCAGGAGAAGTGGGCGTGGCAGTGCCTCACCTGCACGTGTACTACAGATAATAATTAGAAAATTAGGAGGAAAATTTCAAAGAAAACATTTTTTCTCTCAGTTTCTGTAGATTTGGTCTCCAGACATACAAATATAATCAGAAACTACAAGTTTTTACATTTATGTTCAGAGATGTGTGAGTGTGTATTCATGCTTTGAAGTAATTTATTATATATACGTTTTCTCGACTATGTTCTAAATCAGGAGTGTCAAACTAAATCACAGGGGGCCAAAAACCAAAACACACCTTAGATCACAGGATGAACAGGATAAACATTTATTGAACACTATAAAACTATATTTTTAAAACTTAAACATAATTATAAACTAAATAAATAGGATTACCTGTAATAATTCTAGTGTGAATACTGTAAGCTGAATTTGGCAGCTGAAGATGCTGAAATTGATAACTAAAAATGCTGAAGCTGGAAACACTGTAGCTGATAGCCAGCTGAAATAAATATTAGCTAAATGCCAAATTAGCATTAAAAAAAAAAAAAACTTGGGTTGCCAAAACAGCTAACATGTAGCTAAGTTTTTAGCTTAACTCCAAAATAGCCTAGAAAAAAAAATCTTAGTAAATGCCGAAATACTCCAAAAAGCTATCAGAATGAGGATTTTTAAATTGTAACTTTTTAACATAATTAGGAAAAATAAAAAGGCAGGAATATTATTCCAGAATAAATTAACTTAAACCTTTAATAACTTTCAATATTTTACTCTCCATAAAAATATATTTTGTCAAAATATTACAAGTTAAAAAAAAGCGAAAGATAACATCGGGTCATTAATAACAATAAAATAAAATGATCTGGAGGGCCGGATCCGGCCCCCGGGCCTTGACTTTGACACGTGATCTAAAACTTTTCAAAACTGTAAATTAAGGCATTTATCTGCGTGTTTTTTCCCATTTTTTCTTATTTTTTACCAATTTGAAAAATAACCTGAACTGTCAAGTTTTATGATCCGTTTAGAGCTGCTAGATTAGTCGACTAATCAACTACTAGAATGGCCAACGACTAATTTAATAGTCGATTATTCTAGTATAGTCGAATAGTAACGACTATTATTATTAGTCGTTACTTTATAAAGTAAAGTTGAACAAAGTTGTTCAAAGTGTTCAGCACCAAAAACTGCAACATTTGTTATATTTGAGTCAGTGAGACCAAAACTTTATCTTTTGTGGAAAATAGTTCCTTTTTACAGATAAAAATATTTAATATTTTAATCTTATTTAAATACAAGAAACAAATAGAAGACAGAAGCTGCACGATTCATTAAAAGTTTAATAAACTATCATCCTCATTGTCTTTATTTGTAGATAGTTTCAAGCTAATGATGGTAAAGATTTGTGCTTAACATCCAGTTTACAAATGACCAGATTAGTCGACTATTGAAATAACCATTTGTGGCAGCACCACATCAGTTACACTCTAGTTTGTAAGTATAATAAAGATGTTTTAAGAAAGAACTTAAAAAAACTCATATAAAGCACAAACTGTTTCAAATGTGTTCAAACAAGAAGACTAGAAATTTGCAGTAATGCAAACAGTAACGTGCACGAATAGAGAAACATAACTAAAAGAAAAAAAGCTTTTATAGTTGAAGCTGCACATGCTTCAGTCTGCCTAGCAACAGCTTACGCCATGACTCCTCCCACTAAGGAAGCAGCCGAGCCTGAAGAAACTGCTTTCGTTTAGTTCAGCTGAACAAACACAAAGGAGCATAATTCACTTATGCATTATAAGATATTTTTCAAAAGTTTTGACAGACTAAAACAGTTTAACATGCAGGTTAAATCTCCGCCCCTTTTGGACTCACCCAGAATCTCCCAGAATGATGACTTTCAACAGCACTTTCTTCCTGGAAGCCATGTTTCCACAGCTGCAAAAACCACAAAAATCATTCAGAACTTCCTAACTTCTGTCATTTGTGTCAGGATTCCTCACAGTAAAGTAGAGAGGATTGATCAGAGCGGGTTCCATGCTTTACATCAGAGGTTTGACGGCTTTTCATTCCTGTCATGTGATTTCTCAGCTGCTGGCAGGAGAAAAAAAAATCACGAGGAACCCATCACCGCTCCGTCTGCCCTCCCTTTTTCTGTTTTTTTAACGGGCACATGTATATGAATCTATAGGAAACATCTGTGAAGTTCTAATGAAATGACAACTATAAAACAGCTCTTCTTTCTTCATTAACTCTCCCAACATTCTGTTATTTATTTAGACATATTTCATCACACTTTACTGTTTCACTGCCACTTAAAATGCCTTTTACAATGAGGGCCCAGTTTATAATGGATTCAATGAACTGGAAATTTTGATCAACAAAAGTATGAAAAAGTAGCAAAGAAAAATAGTTGCAGTCTTTAGGGATTAGCTGTAAACTGTTTCTAATGCAGCCTAAACACATGAAAAATGTATGAAGAATCCTTTTCAAGACTTTGATTTTTACTGTTCTTGTAAATGTCACTTTACTGCTCTGAAGCAACAATAAAAGCTGTCCTTTTCAGGGTAAAGAGGGCCAAGGATCTCAATAAGTTCTACTCCAGCAACATTTATTCAAAACCTTCACGACCATCAATGTCGTCCTTCATGATGGGAGGGAAATATGCTTCCAGTTAAACCGTAAAAACACCAGAACCTGTTTGGTAAGAATCTCTAAATCATCTGATGACCTGCCACTCACTTTAGAAGACCAAAAAAATTAAAATAATTCAGCCAAAAAAAAAAACGCAAACTGAACTTTTTCGTGAGATTTATTCAAGTTAATGTTCTGTTCTTTAAAAAAAAATACCGTTATTGTACAAAAAAAGGAGTATTATTAAGAAATACAAAGAAACTGCTGGTTTTCCAGAGTGAAAGACTCAAATTCTCTTCTTATCAGAACGACCACAGCACTGCAGTGGCAAAAATACTTTTGACTACACAATACTTGACAGTAGAATGAACTTTAGATTTGCTTAGACCACAGACCCAGCAGGGAAGAAGAAATGAGTTATCAAATAGTTGGAGAAGTAGGAAAATCATACATAAAAATACTATCTAGAGAAGTATTTTAGCAACGTTAATGTATTTTAGAGTAAAATTGCAGCAAATTATGTTAACATTTTCCAAGAATTCACACAAAAACATGTTAAACTGTCTAACATTTTCTTTTATTAGTGATTTCTTATCAAAAATAGCAGAAACTTCACATATTTGAAGCTCCAGTCCACAAATTCTTCAAAAAAATTGTAAAATGTCAGCTTAAGAATGGTTGTACATCTATTAATGATTTTTTTTACCATATTCCTCTTTAGGCGGTCTCATTTGATTAAGTACCTTTGTATACTCAGTTACATCACTTCCAACAATTTTATTTGACATATTTGAGTTTCCTCTGTGACTTGAACGCCTGAAAACCCCAAATTAAATGTAAAAGTCAAAATTTTATACAGTAGAAACTACAGTAGAGGCATCCCCACATTCTATATTAATTTAAGGAGTGTTTTTCCTCTTGAACAAAGAGTCAGAACTGAAACAAAACTCGAAAACGAACAGAATAAAAGCTAACAGCAGCAGTTTGTCCCCGCGGTGACATGTCAAATCCCGTCCAACCAAACAACATTTAAGGTCATAGCAGATCAATAGAGTAAACAACAACATTTGTCACAGAAATAAATAAAAACACACAGATCGATGGCATATTTTCTCTGCTCGGCTCCACTCCCCGTTTCTCCTTCCTCAGTTGGATCAGAAGCTACAGGCCTCAGCTTTTCCTCCAAACCCTGACATTAGCATAGCGGTTCAGCCGCCGCGTTCATCAGACACCGAGCGAATGTAGATAATAAAAAAAGTCCAAACAGACTGTTATCGGCCTCAAATCTTACCTTGAAGTAAAACCAGAGCAGCGAGTGGACTCCTTCCCCGGTGAGAGCCGCTGTTATTGTTCAGGACGGCTAGCGTCGGCGGCTAACGAGGCGTTATGTCAGCGAGCGGATTTTTATTCGTTAACTAGCGGTAATTCGGAGACGCCTCGGTTCAAATTCCGCCTAGAAACGTAATTCTCGTTCCACTAATGTCAAAGATGGTCCCGCTTTGTAAAATGACGGGTCGGGTTAGCTACAATGATTGGGTAAATGTGGCACTTTGCTTGACTACTTGCCTGCTTGCGAGCTAATTACCTACTAGCCGGAGCTTCTGTTTTTCCCTTTCACTTCCTCCTCCAGAGCCGGCGCGTGTGACGTCACACGTTTACGTAAACGAGACTCTCTGTGCTTCCAGGAATGTCTGCGCGTTTCAGACATAAATTAGACTTATCCTTTCACTATGTTAGTGGTGTTTAAATAACAAATGTAAAAAGTTGTATTTTAAAATACTGCATTCTATATATCCTACTAAAAAAACTTTAGTAGATTTGCTGTTGACATGGACCCGTCTTTAACATTCTGTCCCAGCCAGCAAAGCCAAGTGGGCCCCATATGGTTTAAAAGCGGGCAGATAAATGTGAGCCCGAATGGGTTTGTCTACAGAATCCATGATGACCTCACTTGTGTTTGCCCACATTAGTTTAAGTGGACACTAATCTGAACTTGAGTTTTGACTCATTTAAAAGCTTATTGAACCCTGAAGGTTATTGGATCGAAGTTTCCTTTTTCTCATATATTATACATGTTTATAGTTTTTTTTCAGACATTCAGTTTGTTTTTGTATTATATAGTTTGCCAATAAAGTTTGAAAAAAGTTGCTTGTTTTTACTTTTATTGAGAAAAACATACGGTTTTGGAGCGTGGGAATGAAGCTTTCTTTAATATCAATGGCATTACAAGGAGTAAATATGAATTTGCATATTTTGGTGTCAAAATATCAGAGTTTCACCATTTCTATTTATTTATCACAGACAATCGTAACTCTATTCTTTAAGATCATCATGAAGGTGTTGAATGGCTCATTGTTAGGAAAAGTCCCACCA
>NC_050516.1:32570832-32581265 GCF_002922805.2 Oryzias melastigma
ATTTAACGTTTAAGTTGGTTTATTCTGGAATAATATTCTTGCCTTTTTATTAAACAGAAAGCGAGGATTCGACAAAAAGGACTGGGCTGTGTTTGCAGATTTGCTGCCAACGTGAATGGTACACTATGGGAATTGTTAAAAATTTGATCCTCTTTTTTTTTTTTCTTGCAGTGATGCCAGTTTGAATTTCATTTTGGTAAACTACATTTATATCTACCATTTATCTACCGTTATATCTTCTGTTTAATTTTATTTAAAAAATTACAGTTTAAAGGTTTTTAAAATTGGCTTTCTGATAGCTTTTTAGGCTATTTTAGCATTTTGGAGATTAGCTAATAACCTAGCTATTTGCTAGCTATTTTGGCTAATTTAGTTTTTTGTCTTTTAGGTTTTTAGGCAAATTTGAAGTTTAGCTAAGATTTCAGCTACATGCAAGCTGTTTCGCCTAGTTTAGGCGTTTTTCAGGTTTTCAGGCTATTTTGAAGTTTAGCTAATTTTATAGCTGCATGCTAGCTGTTTTGGCTACTTTAGGCTTCTTTTTTTATTTTTTTAGTCTGTTTTGGAGTTTAGCTAACATTTCAGCTGTCTATCAATTTCAGCATTTTATGCTATCAGCATTGGTGTCTTCAGGACCCAAATTCAGCTTACAGCATTCACACTAGCATCATTGCAGATAATGCTACATATCTAGTTCATAATTATGTTAAAAAGTTAAAGTTTTAAAAATGTAGTTTTACAGCGTTCTATAAATGTTTATCTTGTTCGGCTCGTGACCTAAGGTGTGTTTTGGATTTTGACCCCTTGTTTGATTGAGTTTGACCCTCCTCCAATAGACAGTTGTTAATCTATAATCCGTCTATTTTAATATTATATAATAACACATCAGAAAAAGCATTTTGAAGTTCGTATTATTTTAAATTATTAACCAACTCCTCCTTGGGAGTGTTCTCTTTGCAGGACGGTGATGATCACTCTGGTGTTTATGGAAGAACTCCATCACTTTAAGAATCTGGACTCCTCCTGACTTTAGTGGATATCAGTCCATGAAAACTGCAACAAATGTGTTATTAAAAGAGGCCACGTTTTCTAAAGGAGTTAAAGAGTCAAAGAGTTGGAAAAGGAGAGGTGGACGTCGTATGAGATGTGTTTAAGCCAGAGTCTGGTTATTTCTGTGCAAACATGCATCGGTGTGGTTGTGTGGGAGTGTAGAGAATGAGATGAGTTGAGGAGATGGGGAGACGGTGTGTGTGTCGGTGTGTGTGCTGGGGGTGGGTGCATTAGTCCGTGTCAGACAGCAAAGAGTGCCGCATTTATCTAGGAATCTGAGCCAAAGCAGCCTCACTAACGGACTGAGCCGGGCAAAGAGGACAACCAGCAGAACAAGAGGAAAGAGAAGAGCGAACGCAAGCCACACAAGGTCAGGAGTGCAGAAGTTTAGACAAAAAAGGACACGCTGGCGGAGCGTTTTTAAAGAAAAGTGCCAAAAGCAAGAACAAAGTCTCCTTTTGAAGTTTGAAATGAAGCAAGGTTCAAGATTTGTCAGCATGCTTCCTTTGCTGTCTGTGTGTTTGGGAGTGCTGCCCTCCTCAGATGCGTCTCCAGCCTGCACAGAGGAGCCCTGCAGGGACAGTCTGGTGGCTGCCCCCATCCCAGCGGGGTCCGGAGCAAAGGTGAGGGCTGAGGCGGAGAGCAGAACCGGGACAGGTGCATGCAGGACGGGGTTCTCCCTCCCCGCCATCGCGGATATTCCTCGAAGGATGGAGCACAGACACGCTCAGCCCAACGTAAGCTTTCCCTTAAAGCCCCCCTCCCATGAAATTCAACATATATGTGTGGCATTTTTCTTATGAAGGAGAACAAACGTAAGAAGAAGTCATTTCATTTTTGGGGCGGAGCTCCAAAAGCCACGCCCCCTCAGAGGAGATTTTGGAAACAAAGGCTTCAGATCAACATGAAAAAAAGGCTTTTTAAGACATTTAAGTTGTGGGATTTTGATTAAAAACGTTATAATCATAATTGAAATGCTGCTGGGAACGTTTTTTCTAAATAAAAAATTGTCATGGGGCCTCCAGGAATGTTTCATGGGGGTAGCCGGCACGGAGCTGCTTTAAATCTTGGGGTGGCACAGCAAAACCAGGAACTAGATTATCAAAATTCATTTTACTAAACGTAATAAAACAGCCGGTAGAAACTCAGAACGTTAAGTACCTGATATACTTAGATATAAATAGATGAGTAAAAGTTCACGTTGTACAAAAATGTTGTTTTATTTTCCTATTTGACAGGAATAAACATGAATTATGATGTTCGCAGATGATATTGTGGTTTGTAGCGAGAGCACAGAACAGGTGGAGGAGGAGCTAGAGAGGTGAAGGTTTGTACTGGAAATGAGAGGGATGAAGGTTAGACTAGGTAAGACGGGGGGGGGTCAGGGGCGGAGCTCCAAAAGCCACGCCCCCTCAGAGGAGATTTTGGAAACAGAGGCTTCAGATCAACATGAAAAAGGGCCTTTTAAGACATCCAAGTTGTGGAATTTTGGTTTAAAACTTTATAATCATCATTAAAACACTACTGGGAATGTTTTTTATAAATTAAAAAAATGTCACGTGAGACTTTAAGTGATCTACACTTTTAAAAGGTGCTGCTGTTTCCATTTTTTAAGTCTTAAATTTTTGTTTCATGACTTTTCAAACCTTGGATGTTGATCCATTTGTGCATGCAGTGGCAGCGATGATCAGCCTGTGGGTTCTTTCTCACGGGACACTAAATTTGGCTCCACCATGGAGCAATAACTGTCTGCAATCAAAGAAGGGATGCAAATAGATCAGCTTTAAAAATGTCTTCATCATTCGGTCGTGCTGAGCTCATCTGCAACAGGTGGACGAGGAACACGACCGCGGCGGGAGGATGGACGTGTGACAGACTGAAACTGAAAGAGGATTTCTTCAGGGTTCATTTATCTTTTGCTATGTGGCTAAATGGTTAAAACACATATTCAGGGGATCTCAAAACAATTTCATGGGTGTAAAAAACATTTTTGTCATTTTTTAATGAGGAGAAATAACAATTGAGGCTATATGCTCAATTTATTCAGGGTTTGAAAACTCTCCATCTAATGTTACTTGATATCCACCTCCCCAATAGTTCATTATGCAGTACAGACTGCAGCCGTGATTGACATGCTTTAGCACAAAACATTTCCCTTAAAATAAATAATAAAATCTCCCAAAAGGGCTGCACGGTGGCGCAGTGGTTAGCGCTCTTGCCTCACAGTGAGAAGGCCCCGGTTCGACTCCCGACTGGGACCTTTCTGTGTGGAGTTTGCATGTTCTCCCCGTGCATGCGTGGGTTTTCACCGGGGACTCCGGCTTCCTCCCACCGTCCAAAAACATGCTTCATAGGTTAATTGGTGACTCTAAATTGCCCCTAGGTGTGAATGTGTGAGTGACTGGGTGTGTGATTGAGGCCCTGCGACAGACTGGCGACCTGTCCAGGGTGTACCCCGCCTTCGCCCTTCAGTAGCCGGGTTAGGCTCCGGCACCCCTGCGACCCCGAAAGGGAAGAAGCGGTCAAGACAATGGATGGATGGAAAATCTCCCAAAATGTGGAGAAATGATGGTGTAAAGCTTAGGAAAATGAAAGCGTGTTCTTCTGGAATGTACGCATTTGAGAAACACATCCTCATCACTCCAAATCTGCTGAGTTTCAGTCGTTACAGTGTCTGTGGAGGGTGTGGTGGATAAATAAAGGAAGTAAATGAAAGGAAGTGCATCACTTTCAGACACACTGAACAAAAGAATTGAGGAATTGCAGCTGCAGGAGAGCAGCTTCAATAAACCACCAGCAGAGATTTAGATGTCACAGATCCCTCCAAATACATATGAATATTTAAGAATGTGATCACTGAGGACACCTAAAAAATGTCTAAATCATGGGTGCCCAAAGTGGCGCCAAATTTGGCCCGCCAAAGGTTATCTTTTGACCTGCAAAGCGTGTTTGGTTAAAACCGCGTACCCGTTTCCCATTGATTCTCCAGGATGTTCCAAAACTCTACGGCTGTAATATACATTCGGCCTCCGGACGGCGCCGTTCGCACTTTCTCTGCCTGTGGCTTTGAGTGAAAGAACCCCAGTGAGTCAGTCCTGGGCTAGTTTTGTGTTGGAAATTCCCAAGAGCCTTTACGGTTCCGGTTCTTTTAGCGGCTTTTTACAGCTAGCTAAGATGGAACGACAACAGCAAACGGATAAAGTCGAAAGAGCAGCTCCACGTCTCTCAGTAGGATCCAAGTTTGCTGTTCGGATTGGAGGAAAGTTTGTTTTAGCTTGCTCTTGTTTTTAGAGAATAGACTAAAATAGAAAACACTTTATTAATCCCTTTGGAAGTCCTCAGGGAAATCCAGGTACCAGCATCCGTATACAGCACACAAATGGAGTAAAATAACAAAATAAAGTAAAATAGACTGAAAATAAAGTAAAATAGACTGAATATAAAGTAAAATAGACTGAATACAGCTAAATTTGCAATAGAAAACATACTAAATAATGCAGAAAATGTACATGCACGATACCCTGAAAGATTGGGCATATTGCACTGGTAAGAGTATTGAACATTTATTCCGTATTTTCAATTAAATAATGACCAGTGAGGCCTTGCTGTTAAAGGTTTCAAGGTCAAATGTTACTTATTTTTAATTCTTACTAATGTGTCTTGCCTTAATGCACGTGTCAAAGTTAAGGTTTGGATTATTTCTTTTCTTTACTGCCTTTGCTCCGCTTGAGGGCACAGTCCTACACGAGGGGGCGGAACTAGTTTTAGGAGCGAAAGAATCCTTTCACAGGCGAGAAGGAGAGGTCACAGGAGCCCCGCCAGCAAGGCCAGGAGGACCCATTTGGGTTAAAAGTGGGCGGAAAATGTGGGCCCCAAATGGGTTCGCTTAAGTGGGGACTCAGTGGGTTGGCTCACTACACTAGCCAGCCTCCCTGTGGATGGTGAAGCATCCTATCAAGCTCCGCTGTATCGAGCTAGTAAGCTTGGCTGTAGCAAGCCAAGTTGTAGCGGGCTAGCAAAGTCCACTGAAGCTAGCTTTGCTGCAACGAGTTAGCGAGCTCTGCTGTAGTGAACTCCATTGTAGTGAGCTTGCAAAGTCCACTGAAGCGAGCTGGTGAGCTCCCACTGGCCGCCTGGCTAGCATAGCGAGCCAGCCCACTGAGTGTCCCCTGTGCGAACAAACCCATTCGGGGTCCACATTTTCTGCCCACTTCTAAACCATACGGAGCCTAATGCTGGCTGGGAGTGTAAGAATACTCCCACGAGTGGCGGAGTCGAGGAGCGAGCGTGGAGACTGTCCTGCGCCCGTGGAACACTTCCTTGCACGACTGGACTTTGATATACGCTCATGGGAGACTTTTGGCGGGAATTTAACGCAATATATTTGCTTTTAATTTACTGTTTCCAGTTCAATTACTCTGATTCCAGACATTTATTCTCCATAAAATGTGAGTTTTAAAAAGACAAAAACATCTCGTTCTGCGGTCTCCGTCTCTGCAGACCGCCGGACTCAAAGAGCGCCTGACTCAGCTGCAGCTCTGCATGCGCAACCTCCAGGAATCAGGGGACCGCTGGAGTCCTGGAAGCCAGGACGGGGACTCTCTGGGGGCCATCCTGGCATTGATGGCCGCCGTGCTGACAGAGTGTGACCTACACTGTCACAGCCAAACGCTGGGAGCAATGGCCAGGCGCCTGGGTGAGCACACACACAGTCCCTCCCTCACAGAACCTCACAGAACCTCCGTTTGGGCTGCAGGTTACAGGTGAGTGCATAGGAATTCAGCTGCAGTGGAAAGCATGTTAAACACTGTGGGTACACACACACACATGTACACAATGTGACGCTTTGTGAAGGTGCTGTCATACAACTCATTTGCTATATTTAAATCCGTACACATCCCCTCTGTCTTCATGATGAGATGACCTTTTGACAGAACTCGCCGCGGCGAGCAGAGAGGGCGAGAAGGACCTGCTGCTCTTTCTCAAAAGCATCACACAAAACCCGCCCACAGGTGAGGCCTGACGGTATTTATAGACATTTCTTGTCGTACGGATAGGGTGACAAAAATTTCCAATGTGTGGCTTTCAGTTCCCCCCCTGGAAAGAGTACATCCCCGCGACTGTGCCGATATTTATAGGCTTGGGATCAGAGAGAATGGAATCTACACAATCCAGCCGGATCTGCACAGCCCGGCTCTGGAGGTATTTCAGCTGAAACCCGCAGACTGACCCCCGTCTCACCTCTCTTCATTTAGAAATCTGTCTGCAGGGCTGCTTTTGTCAGAGCACCGTTTTGTCTTGGCTCAGGCTAAATGTGACATGGAGGCGGCGGGCGGCGGCTGGACGGTGATCCAGAATCGACAGGATGGCTCAGTGGACTTCAACAGGACGTGGCAGGAGTATCGGGACGGCTTTGGCAGCGTGCAGGCGGAGCACTGGCTGGGTAATGCGGCCGTGCATGCCCTCACCTCCGCCGGCCAACACCAACTCCGCATCGAGCTGGAGGACTGGCACCAGCAGGAGCGCCAGGCCACCTACAGCAAGTTCAAAGTGGCCTCAGAGGCACAGAGGTGAAGCAGGAACACAGCCGATCCAAACCGAATATATAACATGCATTCATGCTAGAAATGGAAATTATCATCCATCAAAATGTAGTTTACACAAACAAACAAGGTTAAACTAATACAGAGACATTCTGGAACCTCCTTTGGTTGTGTTTGTGCGGAGATGAGAATCGGTCAGTGAAAAGGGTCGGCTGTATGCATGAGCTACTCATCTGTTGGCAGCCATGTCCTCCATTATCTACGGTCTGATGATGGGTGCAAACAGAAAAAACCTGATCCTCCTTTATATAGATTATTACAAGATCAAAGCAACTGAAACTAGTGTCTGATGAGGATCAGTTCATGACATGTGAAAGCATCGGGATTAAGTGCTGAAGATTAAGTGCTGAAAAACAGAAACGTTTATTTTTCAAGAAGCTTCATACTTAATTCATTACCGACTACATCAAAGGGATTCAATGTGACCACAGTTGGGAACCAATTGGGTTTTATGTGGTTCTGGTGCCTAAGAGGTTCTTTGGTTTCAGTTCCTAATCTGTCCCAATTTCGGTACTTCATGTCTAATAATGCCAATGTTGACTAATGTCAAAGTCAAGGCCTGGGGCCTTTTTATTATCCATAATTATGTTAGAAAGCTACTGTTTTAAAGTTTACAAACTTGTTATTCTGTTAGCTTTTTGTAATATTTTGGCATTTAGATTTTTTTGGCTGTTTTGGAGATCACCTAATATTTCAGCTACATGCTAGCTGTTTTAGTTAAACTAAGTTTTTTAGGCTAATTTGGCACTTAGCTAAATATTTTAGCTGCCTATCAGCTTCAGCATTTTCAGCTATTAGCTTCAGTGTTTTTAGCTCTTAGCTTCAGTGTTTTTAGCTCTTAGCTTTAGTGTTTTTAGCTATTAGCTTCAGTGTTTTTAACTCTTAGCTTTAGTGTTTTTAGCTCTTAGCTTTAGTGTTTTTAGCTCTTAACTTCAGTGTTTTTAGCTATTAGCATCAGTGCTTTTGGCAGTCAGCTTCAGACTTTTTATATATCAGCTTCAGCATTTTCAGCTATTAGCTTCATTGTTTTTAGCTGTCAATTGGCCCGTGACCTAAAGTGTGGTTTGGATTTTGGTCCGTTGTGTGACTGAGTTTGACACCCCTGGTCTACATCTTCCCAAATCAACTTCCCAAGTCATCACATACTGATGCGTCAAAAATTGAACTTTTCGGAGTTGTCGTTTTTGACGTGCTGGACGTGGTCCTCAAACTCCAAGCCGCAAACTGATGCCCCGCCCCTATTTCACAGCGTGATGAATTAGCTGCTCGCCAACTGTGTGTCTGTTTGTGTGTGTGTGTTGTGATTGTAAGTTTATTTTCATCTCTACAGTGTGTTCAGACAAGCATTTGTCAATCGCTGTGTTTTTTATTGTGAAAATTGGTTTTGAAAATAAACCAGAATTTCTCATGTATCTTGATGTAACTTTCTGCCAAATTAATCCGGATCGCTCGCAGCCGCTGAAACCTCTAAAATCTTGTGTCTGTTCTGTTACTTGTCTTCGAAGATCCACTCCCATGAACATTTAGTTTTTGGTGTTTTAGCATTTTATGTGAATGGAGGAGAAACTGCATTTTTTTAATTTAAATTGTTGTGAATCAGGAGCAGATAAAAAAAAGAATGTGTTTGAAAAAAAATCATATTTGTGATGTACTAGAAAATACGATACAAAGTCTCCATTCTGATGCATCCTGCAGACAAATAGATCCATGAACGTCTTTGTGTTCCATGTCTGATCTGGAATCTGGCTCCAGCCGAATCGCTCTGATATTGCTCACCATTTTTATGTTGGGTTGGGATGTGAACGACTGTAAGCTATAATGTGTAAACAGAGAGCTCTCAGCAGGGAGAACAGTCTCAACAGCCCCGCCCACAACTCAGAGGTGAATTTCCAATGAACTCTTGCCACTTGCAGATACTATGTCCTAGTAAAAGACAGTCTGCTTTAACTTTAACTGAAAACAACATAATCATAAACATAAAATCACTGAGAACGCTGTTATAATAGATCATAAGATGATCAAAGTTGGATTAAAAAAACACTTTGATTCTAAAGTTCAGATTGAATCGATTTATAATCTGTAAAACAAGTTGATATTTTCATTCCAGGTTTCGTCTGACAGCTCAAGAATACAGCGGCGACGCAGGCAACGCGCTGAGCTACAGTAAACGATACAACCACGACGGCCGGCTCTTCAGCACCCCTGATGAAGACCACGACCGCTACGGCTCTGGAAACTGCGCCCAGTACTATGGCGCGGGGTGGTGGTTTGACGCCTGCCTGGCCGCCAACCTGAACGGCCGGTATTACCGCGGACGTTACAGCGGCGTGACCAACGGCATCTACTGGGGGACATGGTACATCCTGACCGACGGGCGGACCGGAGAACGCTACTCCTTCAAGAGGGTGGAGATGAAGACCAGACCAAAGAGCTTCACGGGAACAAGATGAAAAAACGTTAAACACAGATGGACATTTTAAATTGGTAGATGAATTGATTAGAACGTTATTTCAATAAACTTTAGTGTCATTTAAAGATCCTCTCAAACGGCAGTTATGGGATTAAATAACTCTAAATACTGAACTTCTTCTTGTCACAATAGCTGGTTCCGTGTGCAGCAGGTTTATTAGTTCAGACAGGAACTAATCACAGCTGAAAGTCCATAACACTAAATCAGAGTCAGACAGACAGACGTCAATCACAGGCATCCATGAAGAGAGTAGAGATGTCAGGGTCCAGGTGAGGGTCAGGGCAGGCGGCAATCAGAGATAAAGCAGAAGATCAGGTCCAGATAGAAATGCTCAGTAATGCAGACAAACACAAACAATACTTCACACTGAGTCGGGCTCTGAGCAGTGCTGAAGTGTCCTGTGAGTGATTGTCAAATGTGAGACAGCTGAGCACTATCCAGGAACTGTGTGCTGGGGTTGCTGGGAGATGTAGTGCGTTGAGTACTCTGGAGACATCTCCCGCCGGTGACCAGAGGGGGAGACAGAGCTCTGACTCCTGACAATTCTGCTAGATCTTATTTTTCTCTCCAGAGGGGTTAAAATGAGACAAATGGAGCAACTGATAACCAACAGCAGAATACTTTTTCTGACAGCATTTGAAGAAGTCTAACTCACTGTGACGTAAAGGTCAGTCAGGGATCGTTGGAGGATTGTTAACAATTGCAAATAGAGATTTATTCAGACATGAGTTTTACTCTTCTGGGTTTTGTTATGAAGCCTTCTCCAATCATTTCAGAGTCCATTACACTCCAGTTGTTGATCTCCTGGCTGTTGCCCATTCGCAGGGATTGACACAGCCTGAGGGATTTGGAATGAAGGCTGTGCTGGATGTCCTTCCAATTTTGTGACTGTACTCAACCCGTCGCCTACTACAGTATACTGAGCTGCAACAACCTGCAGTTTCCCAAAGACTTCACAGTTCAAGGTGTACAGAAACGTCACTCCAGTTATTAAAAAAAGTAGTTATTTTACAGGAGTTTCTGATTAAGTAAACATGCAACGCTCAGAGAAAGTGATAAAAAAACATACACAGTATTTTAACATCACAACACAGTACTTTAGGATCATAACACAACACTTTAGGGTCACAACATTTAAGGGTCACAACACTTTAGGGTCAACATTTAAGGGTCACAACATTTAAGGGTCACAACACTTTAGGGTCAACATTTAAGGGTCACAACACTTTAGGGTCATAACACATTAGGGTCACGACACTTTAGGGTCACAACACTTTGGGGTCACAACACTTTAAGTTCACAATACTTTACGG
>NC_050516.1:32581338-32581910 GCF_002922805.2 Oryzias melastigma
CTGAACGGTCACAACACTTAAGGGTCACAACACTTTAGAGTCACAACATTTAAGGGTCACAACACTGAAGGGTCACAACATTTAAGGGTCACAACACTGAAGGGTCACAATACTTTAGGGTCACAACACTTTAAGTTCACAACACTGAATGGTCACAACACTTAAGGGTCACAACACTTTAGAGTCACAACATTTAAGGGTCACAACACTTAATGGTCAAAACACTTTAGGGTCACAACACTTAAGGGTCACAACATTTAAGGGTCACAACACTTTAGGGTCACAACACTTTAGAGTCACAACATTTAAGGGTCACAACACTTTAAATTCACAACACTTAATGGTCACAATACTTTAGGGTCACAACACTGAATGGTCACAACACTTTAGGGTCCCAACATTTAAGGGTCAAAACACTTTAGGGTCACAACATTTAAGGTTGACAACATAGTGTCACAACACGTTAGTGTCACAACACTTAAGGGTCATAAAACAACACTTTAAGTTCATAACACAACACTGAAGGGTCACAACACATTAGGGTCACGACACTTTATGGTCACGACACTTTA